>NW_007727075.1:410873-417297 GCF_000696425.1 Galeopterus variegatus | reverse complement strand
TGGAGACCGGTTCCCGCTCACTGGCTGAGCGCGGTGGGGGCGCAACACTGAGGGTTGCGATCCCATTGCCGGTCCCCAGTACGGGCGCAACACCGAGGGCTGCGATCCCGTTACCGGTCAGTAAAAAAGACAAAAAAAAAAAAAAAGACTTTTGTTAGCCCACCCACCCTGCCATTATTGTATCAAACAAAATGAACAGTCATTCCCTGATATCCATACCAAATTTCTCCAGTTGTCAAAATCTTAGAGTTAATTTGAATTGGGACCCTACAAGGCAACTGGTTTTTCTCTTCAGTCTCTTTTATATTATATAAGGAATCAGCAAACTACAGCCCATCCCCTATTTTTGTACAGCCCACAACCTAAGGATGGTTTTTACTTTTTTACATGGTTGGGAAAAAAAAATGAAAAAAATAGTAAGATTTCATGACATGTGAAATTGATATGAAATTCACACTTTAGTGTCCCTAAGTGAAGTTTTAATGGGACACAGCTATGCCCATTCGATTGTGTATTGTCTATGGCTGCTTGTGCTCTAGGGACAGACTCAAGTATTGTGACTGAGACTGTATGGCCCAGGCAGCCTAAAATATTTGCTATCTGGCTCTTTACAGAGAAAGTTTGCTGACCCCTGAGCTATACCGGTCCTGTTTCCCTTTTTATTCTTGCCATTGATTTGTTGGAGAAACTGGGTCTTTGTTCTGTGGGCAACTCCCTGGATCCCCAATTTGCCTGGGAGTGATGAAATTAATTATGACCCGCCCTGGGCTGGAATACTTGGAAATGTTTCCAATACCTACTGGTGAGTCAGGGTGAAGGGGGGGGGGTTCCCACTCTCTGTCACTCAGTTTAAAATACAAGAGAGAATTTGATTCCGGTTTTTTTTGCAGCTGGCTGGTACGGGCATCTGAACCCTTGACCTTGGTGTTACAAGGCTGCTCTCTAACCAACTGAGCTAACTGGCCAGCCCCTTGGCCCCAATTTTGTAGGAAAAACAAAAGCCACACACACACCCCCTACAAACCCAACAATTGTATATTTATATAGAAAAAGGACTAGAAAGCTAAATAGCAAAACACCAATCGTAACTGTTTCTGAGTGATGAGATGACAAATAACTGTTATATCTGTCTTGACACTTTTCTGTAGTTTCTAGTTTCTCTAGTGAGTTTCTCTAATGAACATAGTCAGAAAAATAAAGAACACAGATTGTATGAGGCAGAGCCACATGTGGGTAAGGAAACACCAAATTTGCCCAGGAAGACAATGGGGCGGCGTGGATAATTATTAGGCTCAGAGTAAGAGATTGGGGTTCGTGCCCTGCTTCTGTCATTCATTTATTCATCCATTCATCTGTTCAGTCATTCAGCAAAGAGTTTTCCAGCACCTGCTCTGTGCCAGGCACTGGGATGGCAGCTGTGGAGGGAAAGTATTTTTGTTTTATTTTGTTTCTAACGGCTGGCTGGTACGAGGATCTGCATCCGTGACCTTGGTGTTATAAGGCTGTGCTCTAACCAACTGAGCCAACCGGCCAGCCCAAGTGGACAGAGATTCTATCCTCTTGGAGCTGGTGTTCTAGCAGAGATGGATGGTAAAGGGATAATTATACATCTAACTAATGAACAATTACATGGTTTATAGTACAGCATGACAGCGGGATAGAGGCCCGTTACTCTGTGCTGTTTAATGTGGCGAGTGTCTGAATTTCTGGACCCCTTTGGTGGGTGTGGCAAGTGGGGACACGTGGGGCTCTGTGCAGAGACTGCTCCCCACAGGCAGACCCTGAAGCTACCTTAAATGGGTTCAGGAAGGCTTGTCACGTACACCCTTGTTTTCAGGTTGATGGGCCACTTTTGGTAAGCGAGGGACCTTGTGCAAGTCCCCAGAGCATTTGTACCATTTCCCACCTTTGGGAGGACAAACTTCTTTTTTAATGATAGACAGTGGCCACCATGATGCTAACAATATATTCAAACCTACTCTGTGCCTCCTCGTCAGGAGGAGTCACCAGCCTGCCCTTCCTTGCGAGGCCCAAGGTGGGAGAATAGGAATATTTATTCTTTTCACTCCAGCCAAGCATCCTGGGTGTGAATCCCAGCTCTGCCACACATTACCTGTGTGTGTGAATTTGGGTGAGTGACTTCACCTCTCTGTGTCTTGGTTTCCTCATCTGTAAAATGGGCTGAAATAGTATGAACCTGATGGCATCATTAAATGAGTTAATTCCTGCCACACGGTAAGCACTGCCTATTATCATTATTATTATTATTATTTCCATTTCCAGTTCATTCTATCGGCCCAGAACTGTACGTCTCACGTGTTCTCCACCAACTGGGAAACCTGTCATTATCTGCCTAGTTTGCAAACTGGTGACCCCCAGGCAAAGCCAGTCCTCAGTTCTGTTTTATTTGGCCTAGAGTGTGCTTTCCAGAACACATGAAATACTTGGCTCCATTTTAGAAGTCCACATAAATACCTGGCTTGGTGAGCTTTCTGGCTGCGCTTTTCCATGCAGCAGTAATTTGGTGGAGGCTGAGCCACAGTCACCTGTGGGCACCCCCATGCCTGCTGGGTATCGGCAGCATCATTGTCATTCCCATTTTACAGATGAGCAAACCAGAGGCTCACAGAGGTGAAGGTACTCAGCCAGGATCCCACAGCAGTGTAAAGGGCAGAACTGGGCCTGGAACCCAGGTTTAGGTGATGCCACAGCCCAGGTCCTGCCCTTCGGGGGGTCTCATGGGTGTCCCCACCTTATGTCCATGTAGGTTTTGACTTCTTTGAGGCCAGCGCCAAGGAGAACATCAACGTGAAGCAGGTCTTCGAGCGCCTGGTGGATGTCATCTGTGAGAAGATGAATGAGTCCCTGGAAGCCACCTCGAGCCCTGGCAGCAATGGGAAAGCTCCAGCCCTGGGGGACGCCCCGCCCCCCCAGCCTAGCAGCTGCAGTTGCTAGAGCTGGCCCCCATCCCCCGCCCACCCCCTTCTGCCTCGGCAGGGACTGTGACCAAGGCATGAGCCAAAAGGGCTGTCTCCAAGCTCAGGGCACTCCCTTCCCTCCCATCAGCTGCCCCCCACTCCTGCATGGCTCACCCCCTCACCACGTCACCGTGGCCACCAGCCTGCTCAAGCAGTCCCGGTCAGAGGGTGCAGACCCTAGGGACTCAGCTGTGCACTGCAGGCAGGGCCCTGGGGACATGGACATATGCACGAGCTTGCTGCTTTTCAAGGTGTGTTAAGCAGGGTAGTGTGGGTGGCATGTCCCACCCACCTCATGGAGGGACATCCACAGTGCCTTCTGGGTTAGACTCCTATTCCAGGTCCATTCATTTTGCGTTGGGCATTGACTGGTGTTCACAAGCTGGCGGAAGACGGTTTGTCTTCCCTTTGGTATGGTGTGTTTCTTTGGGTTAGTCCCCGGAGATGTGGAAGGCAGCTTCTCTTTCTCAGGTCCCCCAGTCTGGTCCCTGAGTCTGCCCCATGAACCTTCGAGACTCCAAGGCGGGATGGCGATTTTGGCCCCTGCAGACCCTCTACCTGTGAAAGCAGTATTAAAGCAGCTTATCAAAGGCTGGCCGGTTGGCTCAGTTGGTTAGAACGTGGTGCTGATAACACCAAGGTCCAGGGTGTGATCCCTGTACCGGCCAGCCACCAAAAAAAGTAAAAATAAAGGAGCTTTCTCCATTGTAGAAGGGACAGGGAGTCAGATCCCCTCTCCACCCCCAGCTTCAGGGATTCCAGAAGTGCCTTGCAAGCTCCCCCAGAATCCACATCCCCTGCCACTATTTGGTTTGTCCACTGTGTCTCTGATTCTGAATTGAACTAGAACTATGGGCCAAATGGGTGGGTGGGGGTAGGTGAAGAACCTCCCAGGCTCGAGCATTTTCCCACTCAGGGCTTTCTGCTAGGAGTTGACCTCAGGGCCAGGGGGCTGGTTGTGTTTTCAGCAAGGTCTTTCCAAATCTTACATCCTGCTAGAAGAGGATATTGAGCAATGTTTCCACAGCCTGTGCTCGCTGGCGACTTTCTGCTGTAAGAACTCAGGCTCCTCCAACCTGAGGACCCTTGAAGACCCAATGACCATTTCCTGAGCCATGTCATCAGTAGGGCCCAGTGATGGGACGTTTCTTGCTAATGGAGGACTCGTTTCTCAGGGATGCTTTGGGGTTGGGCTGGAAGGGTGACAAGGCAGGGTTGTGTAACCTGCTGTCGCTGCCTGCACTTCATGGACACAGCTTGAAAGTGGAAGAGGTTTTTTGTTGATGGGGTCTGGGCTCCCCAGCAGCCAGGAGCTCCTGCTTGGAGATTATGTACAGTTTGGATCTTAACATCTTAACCTCCCAGTTCAGCCAGCCTTCCTGCCTACCAAAGTCCAAACTCCGGTGGTACAGCACCTCGTTCTGTCCCTGAACACCAGCTGATGCCCCACAACACAACCGACAGTGTGAGGATGGCTGAGTGGGTGGTTTATGTTCCCACCTCCCTTACTCTGTGCAGCCAGCATGATCCCCTGCAGCCTTCATGAGCTCAGCCTCCTCTTGGGGGAATGTGTGAGGGGAAGGCCTGGTTCAAGTTCGATTTTATTTCTAGGGAGCCCCGTTTATCCCTACTAGGGGCTGCCCCTAGATCTTCAAAGAAGATATCTTTGTATACCCACAAATTAGATGAGCAAGGTGAAATGAATAAATCCTGTAAAAACAACGTATTTGGGGAAAGAGTCAAAAAAATTTTTTTAGTTGCTTTAATATTAAAATCAAATTAAGGCCACTAAAAAAGGCTTAAGATGTGCCATGGCCTGTCAAGATTTCGTTGGCTGGTCCATTGTCTCTAAACTGCTGCCAAAAAAACGGGGTGGATCAGATTGCTGTTAATAAGGAGGAGCCCGTGTGATAAAAAACAGCTTTGGCCGCATCTGTACCTGAGCCAGTCTAAGCTTTCTGTTTACATAAGGCTTTTCAAAAAGCTCAGCTTTAAGTAGCAACTGAGAGAGCTGCCTCAGGGTTTTCACTGGAATGGGATAATGTAGGGGGAAAAAAATTTTTTTTTTGTATCTTCTAAAAATAAGGCAACTTTTTAATTTTATAATTTTGGGGGGTTTCACTCAAGATGGTCTCTGGAGAAGTGGAGCTGATATCATTGTAAATCACTGGGGGGATGGAGGTTTGTTGAGTTTACAGACAAATTAAACTGCAGGTTGTGGGAAAACCACTTCCCAGCTCCCAGGGACTGAGGTCAGGAACAGCCACCTGCCAGTGCCTTCTTTCCTACCATTTGCTATTAGTGGCTTGTCTTTCCACAGGCAGTTTTGGTGGAAAATTGCTGTGACCATGGTGGTTTGGGGTTGTGCTTTTTTTTTTTTTTCTTCCCTGTGGCTGGTGGATACGGGGATCCAAACCCTTGACCTTGATGTTTTCACACCATGCTCTAACCAGTTGAGCTAACCAGCCAGCTGGGGTTCTGCCTTTTTCTTCTTTCTTTTACCTTCTCTGAGAGTCATGTTCTTGTGTCTTTCCTATTCCACTTGGAAAAACAAGTAAGGGATGAATTTTGGTCTGAGTGTTGAAGCAATCATTTCTGCTACTGGCTGTTCCTTGACAATCCTGAAACACACTACTGAACTAGCTCTCAGCTGGCCGTGTATATCCTGGATGTGATTCTTCTGCATGTCCAATTTGGAAAAAATGTGCACTTTTCTGTACAAGAAAAATTAAAGCCGTTATGCCCAAATACGTTCATTCTATTATTTCCATGACTGAGAAATAAAAGTTTCCAGGAAAGGTGGGTTGGTTCACAGCTAAGTTGATGGTCAGCTGAGGGCCGTTCCTGATGCAGCAGAAGCCTCATTGAGGCTGGGGTTACCTCTAGTACCTTGGCTCTGGAAAGCTCTGCTATGGGTAAGGCAGGGAGAACAGTGTCTCCCCAACTAATCCTAGTGAGAAGGTCTATCCTTCCCACAACAGCCAAAGGGTACCTGTGAACACCTGACCCAGAGCACTCCCTCCTCTGCTCAGAACCTTCCATGGCTCCCACTTTACTTGGAGTAAATGCCAAAGTCCTCTTTGTGGTCCTCAAGGCCTGACCCACCACCTCCCCACCTTCATCTCCCTGCTCAGCACCCCATACTTGCTCCCCTCCAGCCGCATTGGCCTATTTGCTACTGTTTGAACACACCAGTCCCCCTGCCTCAGGGCCTTTGCACCAGCCGTTCCCTCTGCCTGGAGCACTCTCACCCCAGGTAGTCTCGTGGCTTCCCTCACTTCCTCTTTCAGGTCTTTGTGAAAATCTCACCTTCTCATTGATCCTGTTTAGTACTAAATTCCTTCCCCCAGAATGTCTGACGTTGCTTTCCCTGTGCTTTGTCCTCCCCCACAGCCCCTAAAATCTAAAATACTAATTTATTCATTTAACTTAAACAAGTGTCTCAC
>NW_007727075.1:392027-409873 GCF_000696425.1 Galeopterus variegatus | reverse complement strand
ATATATATATATATATATATATATATATATAATATATAAATAAAATTAAAAATATATATACATATATACATTTTTTTTTTTTTTTGCACCTGGCGGGTATGGGGATCAAGTCCTTGACCTTGGTGTTGTAACACTGCATCCTAACCGAGTTAGCGATATCCCTTACTATGTATTTTCTTTCTTTCTTTCTTTCTTCTTATTATTTTCTTTTGGTGGCTAGCCAGTGTGAGGATCAGAACCCATGACCTTGGTGTTACAAGGCTGAGCTCTAACCACCTGGGTCCCTTATTATACATCAGCAACTTGAGTGCAGGGATTTTGTCTTTTTTCAGTGCCACACCCAGCTCTGTTCCTGGTGTGGTATAATAAAAAATAAAAACATTTAGTCTTGGTGTTTCCTGGCACACAGCTTCTAAAACCCGTGGAATCTCTAGAGAGATGAGAGTATCTTTTGTGTGCTAATGACATGACTGGTGACTGAGGACCATAGGTAGCTTCAGGATGGGGGCTGGTCGCCAGAAAGAATAAAGCATGATTAGTGGGTTGGAACATTCAGTCCCAGCCCCCTAATCGAGTTAGTCAGCAATGGTCGGTGATTTGACCAATCACGCCTGTGTGGTGAAACCTCCATAAAAACCCCAAAATGACAATGTTCAGAGAGCTGCTGGGTTGGTGAACACATCGAGGAACTGGGAGCACGGTGCCTCCGGAGAGGACATAAAATCTCTGCAAACCGCCCCCCTGCTTAACTTGCCCCTGTGCATCTCTTACATTTCACTGTTTCAGAGGGTGGGAAGTCCAAAGCCCAGGGAACACATCTGGTGAGCACCTTTTTTGGTGGTAACTCTACAGTGATGCAGGGTGTCACACAGCATCGGGGGTGACTTCAGAGGATGACATGACAGCTGAGTGAGGGGACAGACACCAGTGATGTCCTAACTGAGCCACCTGGGTCTGGAAGTGAGGGGCCTATTCCTGGAAGAATTCCAGAGCACGTAAAGGCCTTCAGCATCATAACTCCTGTCATGTCTGGCTGCTGACACTCGGAAACTTAGGCTCCTGGTTCTCAGGTTTTTAAATGGAACGTGAGGGCTGAGGAAGACCCCTCCCCAACCAGGACAGGTGGGGGGGGGATATCCTTCTGCCAAAAGGAGTGGGCATGAGAACAGTTCATTCTCTGTGGCCCATCATGAGATTTGTGTATGAATCCAGATATGCATGTTTCTCTTGAAACTGGATGTCAAATAAGTATTTTGTAGCGTTCTCCTGTGTCATGTTCTAGGTCTGTAGTGAACAAAACAGACAAAATATTCCCAATATATTAGATACCCATCAAGGAGTGGAGCTCATTTCAGGGATAAAAATGTCGCCATGTTATAAAATACAAATATCCTCATATTTCACAATGATGATGACAGATTAGGCATTGCTGCAAAGTGGTAGAAGATAGACACATTAACACATTGGACAGTGACAACTGCTTATCTATAGTGGAATGAGTTTCCTCCTATCAACTCCATGTACAATAACTTATTGAAGGTTTACATGTGAAGGAGAAACTACAACATTTTTAGAAGTTGCAGCAAGTGTTTTAATAACTTCTGCTAAATAAAATTATAAGAGGACATTGTTTCAGATGAGAGTCCTGCACTAGGTTCCAAAAGACCAGACCAAAAATCAAAATGGAGTCAACCCCCTGCTAAGTTCCACATCACCAAATCTAAACCAAGTTGCGGTCTGACCTCCTGAGAAATCAGGAGGGAGAAGTAACCACCAGTTTCCCAAACAGGTCAGTTTAATCTTCAATAGATCTAAGAATGAAGTTCCCTCTGGTGTAATTCCTACACAAAAGGGATAGCCAGGAGTAACCTGATGTTAAATCATCAGTTATTTTTCTGTTGTTCTGTCCCCCTGTCCCCACCTTACAATGAAAGTAACTTTGAAATGACCAGTCCATCTTTTTTTTTTTAATAGATGACCAGTAAGGGGATCTTAACCCTTGACTTGGTGGTGTCAGCACCACGCTCTCCCAAGTGAGCCACGGGCCGGCCCACACCAGTCCATCTTTTTTTTTTTAATAGATGACCAGTAAGGGGCTCTTAACCCTTGACTTGGTGGTGTCAGCACCACGCTCTCCCAAGTGAGCCACGGGCCGGCCCAGACCAGTCCATCTTTTGTTTCTTGTTTCCACTTTCTTCAGCCTTTTCTACTCATAAAACCAGCCTCCTCCGCTTGGCTCATTGGAATTTATGGAATGACCTGTGGCCTGATTGTAGAATCACAATGAGATCTTTAACTAAATTTGTTGTAATTTTGTCCTTTGACACTTCAGAATAGGGGGAGTTTTCTTATACAAGAAAAAACAGTATGCTACAAAGTAAGAGACTGGGAAATTCAATTCTATTTAAGTTAATAGCTTATTAAAACGCAGAATAAAGGGAGTGCAAAGATAAATCACTATCTGGGAGAAAATACTTGCGGTACCTACAAATGAAAAAGATTAGCGTCCAGAGCATACAAAGAAATCATAAGAAACCAATAAACATACAAATGAATTAAAAGAAAATAACTGATAAATATTTCGTAGGAGACAAAAGACCATATATGAAAAATGCTCAATCCCATTGATAATCAATAATAAGCAATATAAAAATCACAAGGAAATCCTATTGCATGTACACCGATAGGCAAAAATCAATGAGGCAACTCCAATGTCGTTAATCTCATGGAATAAATTATCACATGCAGAAATGATAGGTCTATTCACACACTTATTGGCATTTCCTATAAATTTGAAATTACATGTAATCTACAATCCAGTAATTTCTCTCTAAAGAATTGAAGATTTGTTTTATGTGGGCATTTGGAAACAAACATGAATTATAGGAGCAGCATTTTCACAAGAGCAAAAAATAAACTTGAAATATCCCAAACGTTATAAGCACTGGAATGGATGGGTAAGTTGGATGACACACAGTCTCAAACGCCAGCATGTGTGACACAGACTGAGGCAGAAAAACCAATGATGACCATGTTCAGGGTAATTCTATTAATATTCTTCCATGGAAAGGTTAAAAGAGATAAAGTTAAACAAAACACTTCTTAATGATACATAATAGATGGTAAAGACAAAAAAAAAACTACAAAATTTCTGATAGTGGTCACATCTGGGGACAGGAGGGAAATGAGGTCAGGGTGGACACACTGGGAGCCTAATATCTGTCCAGTCTGCGGAGTTTATATGACATTAATATTTAAACATAAAACATTCTATGTAATCTTTTCTAAGTATGATTTACCTCCCTAAAAAATTTTAAGGAACTATTTACATGTGATAAAATGTACAACTTAAAAATATTTATTTTACCATATTATCTGATGACCTCCCCAGTTTTGTTATCAGTCTGAGTTTGGAAGAAGTTCTCAGCCTTTTGTACCTGATCCATTTAAATTTATCTCTATATTCATTTGCACAGGTTTAGGTAGCAAAAGATTGCAAACCAGCCAGTGTCTGTTTAGAGATAACTGGTTACATAAACATATATTATTCACTTTTATAAAAATTAAGGAAATCACCTACTTTTATAAAAATTAAGGAAAATATTATTCACTTTTATAAAAATTAAGGAAATCACCTATTGGTAATGAAAAGAGCTTCAGGACTGATGTCTAATTGAACAAAAAAGCAAAGCACGTATCATTTCAGAGAGGGAGACTTCTAGGGCAGGGTTTTTGTTAACTCAGCAGGGACTGATGGTCACACTTGGCCCACGTGGGGGACAGAGAAACCGGGGAAGTATTGGTTGGTCACTCAGGGCTGGTGCTGGCATGAGAGGTCACACAACTCGAGCAGCACTGACACAGTCGGTGTTTCCCACAGGACATTCTCTGTGTTTTGGGGATGAACATGGAAGATTGAGGAGCCAGGCCAAGGGTTCCTAAAAGTCAGAGTAAAATCTTCCAGAATCTCAAAGTGCTTGGCAGATAATGTTTCCCCAGAGGGACAGGGCTGCTGATTGGTCCCTCAAGATTTTTGCCACATTTTAAAGCTGCAGGGCGTGGGCGCTAAAGCAGCAAGCTGAAACCTCCAAAGGTCACAAGTGGATTTGCCACAGTCTTTCATGCTTGACCAGTGACCTACTAGAATGTTCATCCAAATCCCTGAAGGGCCTGCCCTGAAGAAGACAGAAGAAGCAGAGATGAAGGAGCCTCATTACAACTGCATATGTGTCATTGGACTCAGAGCGGGGAGAGAGAAGGGGACAGAAGCCATCACTGAAGGTGTAATAGCTGAGGATTTTCCAAAATGGTTATAATACATCAATCCACAGATTAAAGAACCCCAAGTAGCTCCACAAACCCCAACTGGGAATGCAAAAGAACAGAGAAAATCATACTAAAGTCCATCATTGTTAAGTTGCTAAAACAAAGCAGATAAAGTCAAATTTCTTTTCTAAAGCAAATTCACACCCTTACATGTCATTATTAAACAATAAATATCAAAATATTCTAAAACTACTTGTTCATCATAAGAAAGTAAGAAAATAATAAAAAACCTAAGATTCATAGGGGAATAAAACACACACACAAAAATAAAATCAAATTATTAGGAGAGGGGGAAATGACGGAATTGACAGACTAATATATTGGAAAGCTGTTTAGTTGAATAATAAAAACCATATATTCGCTTTAATTGTTTATTTTAATGAAATAAATTTGACTCAAATAAAAATACACAAATGTGGGAGTGGAAAAAACATAAATGTAGATTCTGAAGAAACTACCAAAATAAGGATAATTACTAAAATAGACATTTCATAAATAAGTTTGATACTTTAATGAAAAAGAAAACTTTCTGGCCATGTATAAATAATAAAACATTGCTAAGGGCCCCCCATCAGTCTGGACTGCCACTAAGGGGCCCCCTCAAATGGCCTGCCCTAGGGCCCCCTTGGTGTGCTTGGTGCTAAGGGACCCCTGGTCTGGCCTGGCCTGTCCTGCCACTAAGGACCTCCCTCAAATGGCTTGCCCCAGGGCCCCCTTGGCCTGGCCTCCCACTAAGAGCACCCCTGGCCTCTCCTGGCCTCCTACTATGGGCTGCCCTGGCCAGGTCTGCTGCTAAGGGCCCCACTCCCACTAAGGGCAGGCCTGGCCAGGCCTACAAAAGAGACCCACTGGCCTGGCCTGCCTCACGGCCCCTGTCTTAGTCCACCTTGTGTTGCTATAACAGAATACTTGGAACTGGGTAATTTATAAAGAAAAACGAAATTTATTGCTTATAGTTTCTGAGGTTAGGAAGTACAAAGTCCATCTGGTGGTGGTAACAGTGACCCAGGGGTCTCACATTGCAAGATGGTGGAAGCAGAGAGAGCAGAGACAGAGCGACTCTCATGTGCTCTTCTTTTAAAGACCTCAGAACCACACCCCTGACCACCATTTTTTTTTTTTTTGTCTTTTTCTGTGTCCGGCAACGGATCGCAACCCTCAGTGTCGCCCCCGTACCGGACCGGGGACCAGCAACGGGATCGCAACCCTCGGTGTTGCCCCCGTACCGGACCGGGGACCGGCAACGGGATCGCAACCCTCGGTGTTGCTCCCGCGCCTCGCTCAGCCAGTGAGCGGGAACCGGTCTGTATGTGGGATTTGAACCCTCGGCGGGAGTGCCTCCGCACTTCCCAAGCGGCGCACTAGCACAGTGCGCCACCGGGCCGGCCCCCTGACCACCATTTTTAATCAACGTAGTTTGGCATGGTCTGCCCATGGCCCCCCAAAACTCACATTCTTTTCACATGCAAATACATTCATTTCATCCCCACAGTCTTGTTTCAACTCAAGAGTCCAAAGTACAAAATCCCATCTGTGAAATCAATACAGTTTATCTACTTCCAAGATACAGTAGTGGTACAAACATAGGGTACATACTCCCATTCCAAAAGGGAGAAATAGACCAAAAGAAAGGGGTATCAGGTTTTCAGCAAGTCCAAAATCCAACAGGGCAGGCATTGAATCTCAAAGATGGTGAATCATGTACTTTGAGTCCGTGTTCCATGTCCTCTGTATGCTGGTGTAGGGGTTGGGTCCCCAAGTCCTTGGGCAGCTCTGCTCCTATGGCTTTCCTGGTTGCAGGCCACGCTTCAGCAATCCCAGGCTGTCGTTCCACTCTGTAGCTCCACAGGTCTGGAGTCTCCATGGCAGTCCTGCTCTCATGGCCCCACTAGACATGGTGTTGACAGGGTTTCTCTGCTGCAACTTTGACCCCACGTTTCCACTTGGCATTGATCTAGCGAAGGTTGTCTGCAGTGACTCTGCCCCTGTGACAGATCTCTTCCTGGGCTCCCAGACTTTTCCATACATCTTTTGAAATCTGGGTGGAGGCTCCCAAGTCTTCTTTGCCAGTTCACAGCAAGGGTGATCTTTGCCCCAGTTTCCAATAAACTCCTTATTTCTGAGACCTCTTTCGAATGGTCTTTACAGTCCATATTTCCATAAGTACCCTGCTCACCACCATTTAATAGGTCTCTAAGACATTCCAAACTTTCCATCATCTTTTAGTCTTCTTCTGAGTCCTCCAGACTCCTCCAAACTCTCAACACCCAGTTCCAAAGCCATTTCTGCATTTTCCAGTGCCTGTTACGAGCAACAGCCCACTCCTGGTACCAATTTTCTGTTTTAGTCCATTTTGTGTGGCTATAACAGAATACTTGGCACTAAGGGCCTCCATGGCCAGACCTACTATTCAGGGCCCCCTGCTGCTAATGGTCCCCCTCCTGCTAAGGGCCTGCAAGGCCTGCCCCAAGTGCTTCCTTGGCCTGGCCTGGCACTAAGGGGTTCCCTGGCTGGCCTGCCCCTAGGGCCTCCCTGGCCTGACCTGGCACTAAAAGCCCCAGTGGCCTTGCCTGTCCCTAGGGGCCCCTGCCCTGGCCTGCCTCTACAGACACCTTAGAGTGGCATGGCCTGCCACTACAGGTCCCCTGGTCAGGCAGGCCTACCCCAAGTGCCCCCTAACCTGGCATGACCTGCTCCTAAGGAAGCCCTGGCCCTGCCTGGCCTGCCCCTACATCTTCTCTAGCCTGGCATGGACAGTCCCTAGGACACTGCTGGCCTGGCCCAGCCTGGCTCAGAGCCAAGGACCACCGATTTCTCCTGGGCTGTCCCAAGGGAAGTGCTATCCTGTCCTGTCCTGGCACTTTGGGCCACCTCTGTCCTGGCCTGGTCTTCCACTAAGGGCACCCATGGCCTGGACTCCCCCTAGGGCCCCTGTGCCCTCACCTGCCATTAAGGGCTGCCCTGGCCAGGCATGCTGCCAAGAGCCTCCTGCCACTAAGGGCCAGCCTGTCCTATCTTGCCCAAGTAACCCACTGGTTGTTCTGCCATAGGGCCCCACTTTACTAGTCTGCCCCTAGCAGACCACAGCCATAAGGGCCACTCTGTCACTAAGGGAACCCCTGCCACTAGGTGCCCCCCTTGGCTTGCCTGTCCCTGGGCCCTCTTGGCATGTCTTGGTGCTAAGAGACCCCTGGCCTGCCTCTAAGAGATCACCTGGCCTGGCTCGCCCTGCCACTAAGGACCCTCTTTGAGTGGCCTGGCCCATGGCCCCCTTGGCTTGCTTAGTGCTATAGCCCCCCTGGCCCTACCTACCTGCCTATATGAGACCTCCTGGATTGGCCTGGCCTGCCCTGGGGGTCTTTTAGAGGCAGGCCAGACCAGGCCAGGGCAGACCTGAGACAGGCCCAACCAGTGGGTCTCTTCTGTACACCTGGTCAGTCTCACCCATAGTGGCAGTGGGACCCTCAGCAGGCCTGGCCAGGGACCGTTAGTGGCAGGCCAGGAAAGTCCAGGGGCACTATTGGTGGCAGGACAGGCCAGGTGAGGCCAGGAGGTCTCTTAGAGGCAGGCCAGGCTAGGGGTGCCCAGGGGGGGCCTTTCTTTCTTTTTTGGGGACCCAAGGGGAGATCAGGCCAGGGCCTCCTGTCTCTTAGTGACAGGGCATGCTAGGAGGGACGTAGGTGGGCCAGAAAAAAGAAGGAAACATAGAAAGAAGGAAGGAAGGAGAGAGAGAGAGACAGAAAGAGAGAAAGAAAGAAAAAAACAGACCCCAAAGAAAGAAGGAAAGAAGGAAGGAAGGAAAGAAGGAAGTAATGAAAGAAAGAAGGAAAGAAAAAAGAAAGGAAGAATGAAAGAGCCCCCAAAGAAAAAAGAAAGAAAGGAAGGAAGGAAAGGAAGAAAGAAGGATGGAAGGAAGGAAAGGAGGAAAGGCAGGACCGGAGGAAAAGGAAGGCAGGAAGGGAGGAAGAAAGAGCCACCCTAGGCCCTCCTGGCCTGGACTGACCTGCCTCTAAGGAGCCCCCTGTTCTGGCCTGGTGTCCCCTAGGGTGCCCAAGAAAGAAAGGAAGGAAGGAAGGAAGAAAGAGAGAAGGAAAGAGAGAGAGAGAGAGAGAGAGAGAGAGAGAGAAAGCCCCCAAGAAAGAAAGAAAGAGAAAGGAAAGAAGGAAAGAAAGAAGGAAGGAAGGAAAGAAGAAAGGAAAGAGGGGAGGGAAGGGAAGGGAAGCTTAAGGGAAGGTTAGTGAAGGTTAGTGAAGGTAGGGAGGGAGGGAGGGAGGAAGGAAGGAAGAAAGAAAAAGAAAGAAAGAAAGAAAGGAAGGAAAAGAAAGAAAGAAAGAAAGAAAGAAAGAAAGAAAGAAAGAAAGAAAGAAAGAAAGAAAGAAAGAAAGAAAGAAAGAAAGAAAGAAAGAAAGAAAGAGCCCCCCTAGGGTCCCCTTGGCCTGGCCTGGTCTTCCTCTAAGAGAGCCCCTGGCCTTACCTGCCCTGCCACTAAGGGCACCTCTGGCATTTTCTGGCCCACCACTAAGGGCTTCCCTGTCCAGGCCTTCTTTTATTGGCCCCACTGCCACTAAGGGTGGGCCTGGCCAGGCCTGCAGCAGAGACCCACTGCCTCAGAGCCACCCTGGCCTGACCTGGCCTATCCTTAAAATCCTGCAGGCCTGGCCTGGCCTGGCCTGGCACTATGGGCCTGCTTGGCCCAGCCTGGCCCAGAGCCAAGGACCCCCCTGGCCTGTCCTGGGCTGTCCCCAGGACCCTGCTGGCCTGTCCTGGCCTGGTGCCAAGGGCACCTCTTCCTGGGCTTGCCTTCCACTAAGTGCTTCCGTGGCCTGGTCTGCCCCTAGGGCCCCTGTGCCCTCACCTGCCACTAAGGGCTTCCCTGGCCAGGCATGCTGCCAAGGGCCTCCTACAGCTAAAGGCCAGCCTGGCCTGACCTGCCCAAGGAACCCACTGGCCTGGCCTGCCACATGGCCCCCATTTATTGGTCTGCCCCTAGTGGACCACTGCCATAAGGGCCACCCTGCCCCTAAGGACACCCCTAAGTGCCCTAAGTGCCCCCTTGACTGGCCTGTCCCTGGGTCCCCCTGGCCTGTCTTGGTGCTAAGGGCCCCCCTGGTGTGGCCTGTGTCTATGACCCCCCTGGCCATGCTTGGCCTGCCCTGGCACTAAAGGCCCCCCAGCCCTGGCCTGACCCTAGGGCCCCCTGGCTTTACCTGCCCAAGAGACCAATTGTACTGGTCTTCTCCTATGAGCCCAAGGCTAGACTACTGGTAAGGGCACCCTGCTGCTTTCTTTTCTTTTTTTGTTGTTGTTTTTTCATGTTTTTGTTGTTGTTGTTGTTTCTCTTTTGTGGTTTTCTTTCTTTTTTCTTGTTGTTTGCTTTTCTCTCTGTTTTGTTGTCGTTGTTGTTTTTACTATTTTTCTTTGTTGTATTTTTCGGGGGGGGGTTGTGTTTGTTTTTTGTATTTTTCTGTCCTCTTTTTTTTTGTTTTCTCCCTTTTTTGGCACTCTTTTTTTGGTTTTCTTTTTATTGGGGTTTTCTTTTGTGGGGGGTTTCTTCTTTGGGGGCTTTTTGGGGGGTTTTCTTGTTTTCATGGGGGTATATTTTTCTTTGGGGGGCTTTTCTTTTAATGTGGGATTTTCTTCTTTCGTTGGAGTTTTCTTTTCATTGGGCTTTTGTTCTATTTGGGTTGTTTTTCTTCTTTTACGGGGGCTTTCTTTTTGTTAGGGTTTTCTTTTGGGGGGGTTCTTCTTTTGTTGGGGTTTTCTTATTTGGAGGGATTTTCTTTTCTTGGCATTCTTTTTGTTGGGGTTGTCTTCTTTTGGGGGTTTTTCTTTGGGGGCATTCTTTATTTTGTGGTTCTCTTCTTTTTGTTGAGGTTTTCCTGTTTTGGGTCTTTTCTTCTTCTTGTGGGTGTTTTCTACTTCTTTGGGGTGCTTTCTTCATTTTTAAGGTGTTTTCTTCCTCTTTTGGGTGATTTCCTCTTTGAGGTGTTTTCCTATTTGGTGTATTTTCTTCTGCTTGATGTTTTCTTCCTTTTGGGGGTTGTTCTTCTTCTGGGTGTTTTCTTCCTATGTTGGGTGTTTTCTTCCTTTTATGTGTGTTTTGTTCTTCTTTTGGGCATTTTCACCTTTTGGGTGTTTTCTCCATCATCTTGGTGTTTTTTCCTTCTTCTTGGTGTTTTCCTCTCCTTTTTGGTCCCCCTCCCCTTTTTTTTTCTTTCTTTTTTTTTTTTCTTTTCTGGCCCAACTTCTCAGCCAGCTCCATCTTCACATGCTGCCCCAACTGCAGTGCTCTGGTGACCTCCATGTTCAAATTAATTTTGGTGGAGAGAAGCAATTGGTGGCCACCTGACCCAGCTGGAGATCCATGGCACAGGGAAAGGGTCACAGGGCACTGGCTCACAGGTGCCTTCCCAGGTACCATTTCATGTGAGGTCTCCAGCACCCCAGTTTACAGGTGGGGAAAAAAAGGCCCAGGGGGCGAGTGTGGAGGCAGGCTGGCAGGGCAGGTTGCGCACCAGCCTGCTGAAGCCAGTACAGCTCAGCCAGCTGCTCCTGGAGCTCACGGGCCTGGGACAGCATGAGCTGGTGGTGGCATGGTGGCACTGCATGCCCTCCAGCACCTGCCTGTGCTGCTTGCCTCAGAGCCCAGCAGCTGCCCCAGCTCCAGCAGCCGCTCCTCCTGCTCCTGGTACAGGTGACTCGGACCCTCGTTGTCCTTTACTTGAGCCATAGCTGACCTGCCAGGCTCTCCACCTGCTTCTGCAGCTGCTCAGCCTCCACCTACAGCTGCCGTTCTTCCTCACTGGGCCCTGCTGGAATCTCTAGAGGTGGAGGCTCAGCTGAGAAAGGAATTGGAAGATAAGGGCCTCTGGCCTCTGGAATTGCAAAAAACCCTCTTCTTGAACCACAGCTCCTGATTCAGGCTCTTCATCCCAGACCATGGCTTCCTAGCTAATCATTCCTCATGCCCAGATGATGGTCAATCATTCAAACCACTTTCAAATAGAGTTCTTCACATTCTTGGCCTCAAGACAACTGTGGGTGGCTGGCAATGGGCACTCCACCCCTCTTTGCAGATGGGGACACTGAGGCTCAGAAGAGCAGACTTGCCATCTGCTGGCACATACTTCGTTCTCTTCCCCCTGCCTGCTCCCAGGCCACACCAGCCCCAGATTACCTGTCCACCTAATTACATCAGCCAAGCAGGTCTGTGGCTCCTGGACGTGATGCAGGCCCTGTTCCTCCCTCGAAGTATGCACCTGCCCAGAGCACAGGGGGTGAGCCATGGAGGGAGCGGCTGCAGAACGGACAGGCTGCCACCTCCCTCCCTACTACACCCCCATAAAACCAAAACCCTCTGCTGCAGCCACTCACTTGTTGTGACAGGAGCTTGGATGTCTCAAGCTTTTTCTTTTTCTTTTTGTCTTTTTCGTGACCGGTAAGGGAATCGCAACCCTTGGTGTGGTGTCGCCCACACCGTGCTCAGCCAGTGAGTGCACCGGCCATCCCTATATAGTATCCGAACCCGCGGTGGGAGCATCACTGCGCTCCCAGCGCCGCACTCTCCCGAGTGCACCACGGGCTCAGCCCTCAAGCTTTTTCATCTGGAGTTGCAAGGCTGCCTTCTCCATCACCAGGACCTGAAGCTTCCCTTTCAGTTGGGACTGGTGACAATTGAGATCCCCATAGTTGTTCCTATGGCCAGAGGTTGTGGAGATTGGAAAGAACAAGCAACAGAAAGGACTTCTTTGGTGATCAATGCACTGACTTTGACACACAACCAGAGGATCATGGCACAAGAAGGGGACCCAAGGAATCAAGAGTCACAAGTGCCAGTCCAGAGAGTGGACATGAATTGCCTGAGGCCACATACGAGTCACTGGCACAGCTGGGGCCAGAGCTTGGCTCTGCACATGTCCAAACCTGTGCATCCACCTTGTCATGCTCACCTGAACCCTCCACCTCCCACCACATCGCCCACACTGAGGCCCCCCCAACCCGCCATCCACCTTCCCCCTCCTACTTGTTCTCCAAGTGCAGGTGGAGAGCATCTCGCTCTCTCTTCAAGTCACGGTAGGACTGCAAATACAGAAAGGTGAAGTCAGGATTCAGCAGGGAGATGTAGTCGGGGCACTAACTCCGACACCTACAGCAACCATTCGGCAGTCACACTTCCTCCCCCTGAATCACACTTGACATCTTTTTCAAGGCATTGCCCAGCCCATGTTCTCAGTTGGTTTTACTAAGAACTCAGTAAGGGTGGAAGAGGCAGGGAAAGAGATCTGATTTACAGCTGGCTGACAGAGGCCCAGCGATATCAGGTCATGTTGCCATTGTTACGACTATCATCACCGTTGTTTGACTCCATATTGAGTGTGTCACCAGGTGCCATACTAACAATCCATTGAATCCTCACAACCACCATTGGAGGCGGTTACTATTATTATCTCCATTTTGTAGAAGAAATACAAAGTATTAGAAGTTAAGTGCTAACATCACTTACGGCTGGGATGTGAACATCCAGGTCTATCTAATTCTCTAAGGCCATTTCCCCCCAGAGGTGGAGTTGCAAGCGTGAGGGCAGGTGGATGGACTCACCCTCTTGGCCTCCTTCTGCCATGCAGAGAAGTCGGTCAGACTCCGCTGCAGCTCTTTTATCTGCACTCACATGAGCACAGGCAGCTCGCCAGATGTTCACACTTCCCTGGAATGACAGAGGTCAAGATGGAGCCCAAAGGACTCCCCTGAAGGTCTGCCAAGGCACCAGGTTGAGGGAGGAAGGCTGCCCAGATCCACACCTGCTTTCTGCCAGACCACATGGTGAGCATTGGCCAGGGCTCTCTCTAACTGTGCCTTTTTGGACATTAAGACATCAGTGGTCCAAATCTGAGCCTTTGAGAGAAAAGCCAAACAGGTGCTGAGATAGAGGGAAAGAAAGGTTCTCTAGGGCACTTGAGGGATGCCATACAGTCCACTCACCTGCAGTTGTTCCTGCGGGGAATTCACCTGCTGACACCTACTCTCCTGCTGTAGGAAAAGGAAAGAAACATCTCTTACTGGGGAGGCAGAGATGCAACAGCAAGGGACAGGCCCCAGGAATGCCACCAATGGCCCAGGACAGGGCCACCAGTGAGACCAGATTCTCAGGGACCTTGTGGGGCTGAGGGTGGGGTGCAGGAGGGAGCCTTCTCCAGGTTGGGAGTGGGCAGGACGAGCCTGCAGCCTCTCCATCTCAGTCTTTCCCCAAACCCATGAGCCATGGAAGGAGCGAACAAAGAAATCATGTTCCTCTTTCCGCTTGATCCAGAGTTTCCTGGTGCTGTTTTTTCTGGTGGAGAGCCACAGGAAGGTGACTGTGGTTGTCCCCCTTGGCTCCATTCCCCAGACCAGAGTGGTGGGCAGGGGACAGGAATGGATTTTCAAGGAAAAGCTCTCACACCCTATGGGGATGCAAATTGACAAACTCTCCTCAAACTCCCAAGGAAAGAGAATTTGGGTGTTTGTTGGTTTTCACTCACAGCTGCAGAGCTGAATATCTGAATCTGGATTCTCTTTAAAGGATAACCACAGAAACCTCTAGAAGTGGAGGCTGAGAAAGGAAAGGGTACTCTTCTCCCAGCTTGTGATTCACTAGGGTGCATGTATTCACCACGAACCACACACTACGGGACTGGGACCGTGCTTAATAGCAGGGATCCAAGAATGAAAAAGACAGGTAAGCTCCCTGTCTCCCTGACATCTCATGTGCACCTAAAAATCTTTCATTCTTAGAGCTTGAAGGTATCTTTCACACCCTCTAATTCTATCTCACGACACTCAAGCTCAGATAGGAGAGGTGGCTTGCCCAAAAGTAAAGACAGGGCCGGCCCGGTGGCGCACTGGAGAGTGCGCCGCTTGGGAGCGCGGCGGCGCTCCCGCCGAGGGTTTGGATCCCATGTGGAGACTGGTTCCCGCTCACTGGCTGAGCGCGGTGCGGGCACAACACTGAGGGTTGCGATCCCGTTACCGGTCAGTAAAAAAGACAAAAAAGAAAAAAAAAAAAAAAAAAAGCAAAGCAGGAAGTAAGTCAGAGCAGGAACACAGGGCTTCTGACAACAGTCAGCTTAGTGTTTCCAGCAGGGGGACAGCCCAGAGCATGTGTGGCGAGGACTCAAGCAGGGGTGTCTAGAGAAGAGAGAGTGGGCAGACAGGGCAGCACTAGAAAAAGCCATGCTGCGTGGTCTGTGGTCCCTCCCATTCAGACCTAGGCCCCCCAGCACCCCATTCTCCTTTGGCATCAGGGGCCCCCAAACCCTTTTCTTCAGTGTCTCAAGGGGAAATTGGAGCCCAAGATTGGCAGCGTGGAATCAAGGGACCCCACTAGACTCTTACCAATTCCTGGATCATGTTCCTTCGATGTTTGTTTTCTATGTAGCTGGAGTCTCGGGCTATTGCCAGATCTAGGTACAGGCTCTGAGGTGCGTGCAGAGAGGAGGAGTTGGGGAAGGTCTGGAGGGAGAGGTAGAGAGAGCGATCATTAGGGGTGGGGGTGGCGGCTGTCGCAGCCCCCACCATGGGAGCTGGTCAAGAGGGCACTTACCTCCAGCTCCTTCATGTAAACTGATGTCACAAAGGCCTCCCCAGTCATGTCACAAAAGCCTCCCCACTGATGTATGATGTGGGCTAGAAGAGATGAGAGCAACATGGAGACGCTCTGTCCCCCTCAATGGCTAAGCCCTCTTATGTCCTTTCTTCCCCATCAACTGGCAAAAGTCTCTTTCCTGCCCGACGTGGACCAGGCCCTCCTCCTGTAGCCCCTCTGTGCCCACTTCTCATGGTCTGTCTCCCACATCATCCCTCTCCTCCTGAGCAGCTCCTATCCTGTTTTGTTTTGTTTTTTAAGTGGCGGTGGCCAGTACAGGGATTGAGCCCTGGGCCTTGGTGTTGTCAGCATCATCCTGTGCTTCCTGCAGCAGGATCCAATGAGACAGCCAAGCTCATGGTCCATCTTTGTGTGCACGGCTTCAAGGGAGAAGCTCAGAGAAGAGTCCTATGTCATATCCCTAGCAGAGGGACAGGCAGGATTCACACCCAGACTTCTTACCCAGTCCCTGACACTTCTCCCATGATCATTACCATTACCCCCTACTGCCCCTTGGAGCCCCCTGTTCCCAGGAGCCTGACCAGCCAACACTCACCTCCTTAGGCAACTGGCAACCCCCAGATGTGGTTCAATTGGGGCTACTGCCAGTTTTCATTTCGTTCTTTGTTCCTGGAGGACCACCAGGGCTGTTTCTCCATCAGTACTCTCTTAACTGTGAAAATGAAAAGCACTAATATTCAGGAGAACTGTAAGCACCTATACGTGCACCCTACTTTACCGTTTTTACAAAATATTCTTACTTATACCATCCAATTTAATGCCACCAGCAACCCTATAAGGTGTTGTAATGATCACTAATGGACTGATAACATGATTAGGAAAAGGCAATAATGGAATTTAACTTCAATCTTCTGGGGCTTTGTCATGAATCAGCAGCTGCCAAGGGGCCATATACAAAGCAGACATCGGGGCCTCCCTCACAGAGCTTTGAGAGCTGCACCCCAGTACTTCTCAAATGTTTACATCAATGTATCCTAATGGCAGAAGTGAGGGCACCCCTAGGAATCTGGGGACCTAACAAAAAGAGGACAACCCAAGCATTGTTTCAGAGAGAAGTCCATTATGATCTTACAAATCTAGGCGAATGTCACCCCTAAGTACATTAATAGGTTTCTTTCTCTCTCAAAAGAATCAAGCAAATCTGATGCTTCAGAAAGAGGCCCCCTGGGTCCTGTGGCACCCCAGATTGAGATGATCTGGGCAAGATTCGAGCTGTGAAGTTCAGTTGCCCAGGATTTATCCCACAGAAGATAAGCACATCTCCCTCCAGAGAGCACTGACTGAAAGGCGCTCTGGTCCCAGAATCCTAGGGAATTCTTTTGTGAGATACAGACTCAGAAATAAATTGTAAAGTGTCTCTAAAGAGTAGAAACCTGAGAGAAAACAAAACCAAACCCATTCTCCCAATTGTCACCCAGAGATATTGTCAACATTTTGAGCTCACTGGTGAGGTGCAGGCTTTTCAGGTCCTGGATCCCATAGCCCTGAGTAACCTCCCAAATGGAAATTTGTGCCACAACCAGAGAAGCTGGAAACAGGGTGAAAACACTTAGGGGACTGGGCCATTAGGTCAAAGGCCGGGCTCCAGGCAGTAATGACAGGGGACAGCTGGCGAGGGCAGGGGCTGGGCTGCTGAGGGGGCAGGGATGGCTGAGAAGACTTTGGTGGGGGGAGTCAAGAGGCGCAGAGGGGCAAGCTCTGTGTGCCTCAGAAGTGACACCGAGTCCTGCCCCTGTCCCACCATCAGAGGGGTCTCAGGCTGGGTCTGGGGCCTGAGACCCAACATGCTATACCTTATTCTTGGCCAAGCCAGTTTCCTCTGTTTGGTTTCCTCTGACATCTTGGGGCAGGGAAAAGGAAAGGGGGGCCACATCACCATCATCCAAGCACTGGGAGTTGCTTCCTTCAGCTAACAGTGCAGGTGTGCAACTGGGTCAGAGCTGGTGGGAGCTGGCAGTGCCAGGTAATAGGGAAATGGGTGTGGCCTCAATGCTCATAGCCCATTGGTGGATGAGAAAGATGAAACTAACGGGGGTGTGGCCAGGACACAGGGAAGGGTGGAGTCACAATGAAAGCTGGCCCCGCCTACCCCAGGCAAGGTCCCCCCCCTCCTTAGGGAAATGGGCAGGGCTCTTGCTTGGTGCCCATGCAGCTTCTGTGTGACCCTTCATGGTGGTTGTCACAGAATTGGAAGCACCCAGCAGAGCAGAGAGGCTGCTCTCCAGCCCCCGCCCTGGACCCTCCTGTGCGGTTCAACCCCTGACCCCGGGGGCATTGGACCCCAAAGCTCAGGAGGTGGGCGAGGAATGGACAGCAGAGGAGAGTGTATCACTTCACAGTCCCTTTCCAGACTCTCACAGATGTGCCCCAGACTTTCTCATCCCAGAAACCAACTCCAAAGACCCCCATCCTGTCCTCCAGATGCTTCTCCACTTGCCCCCTTCCTCAAAGGCGTCTTCACTGAACCTAGGAGTGTAGCTGTCCGCTCCCAGCTGGGTCCCATCCAGGTGACTCCTGCTTGCCAGATGCTCCTCCTCTCACACCCCACAGCATCCCCTTCCACCCAGCATGGGCTCTGGGTCCCATCAAACTTTCACCTCGGATGCCTCAAGACTAAACTAGGGGGGCTAAAACTATAAAACTCTCAGAAGAACACATAAGTGAAAATCTTCATGATCTTAGATTAGGCAATGGTTTTCTAGGCGTGACTTCAAAAGCACAAGCAACGAAAGAAAAAATGGATAAACTGAACATCATCAAAATTAAAAACTTTTGTGGCTCAAAGAATATCATCAAGAAAGTGAAAAGAAAAATGAAAGAGGGGCCGGCCGGTGGCACACTGGATAGTGCGCCGCTTGGGAAGCGCGGCGGCGCTCCC
>NW_007727075.1:378380-391912 GCF_000696425.1 Galeopterus variegatus | reverse complement strand
TCCGTTGCCGGACACGGAAAAAAAAAAAAAAAAAAAAAAAAAAAAAAAAAAAAAAAAGAAAGAAAGCAAGTGAAAAGAAAACCACATAATTGGAGAAAAATTTTACAAATATTTATCTTAGAAGGAGCTTGTATCCAGAATATATAAAAAAAAGGTTACAACATGATAATAAAAAGAAAAATATCCCACTTTTTTAAAACTGGCAAAACATCCGAATACAGTTTTCTAAAGAAAATATACAACTGGCCAATAAGCACATCAAAAGATGTTTGACATCAGTAGACATCAGAGAAATGCAAATCAAATCCACAGCAAGATATCACTTCACACCCACTACCATGGCTATAATCACAAAGATGCATAAACAGGGTGTTATAAGGATATGGAGAAATTAAAACCCTCACACATGGCTGGCAAAACTGTACAATGGTGCAGCCACTTTGTAAACAGCCTGAAACTTCCTCGAATGATTCAGTGTAGAGTTATCATATGATCCAGGCATTCCACTCCTAGGTATATGCCAAGAGAAATAAAACTATGCATCCACACAAAACCTTGAATACAAATGGTCATAGCAGCATTATACACAATACTCCAAAGGTAGAACTAGCCAAGTGTCCATGAACTGATGAGTGAATAAACACAATGTGGGATATCCGTGTAAATAAACATTATTCAGTCATAAAAAGCCTTGGAGTACTGACACGTGCTACAACTTCGCATGAACCTTGAAAACATTATGCTAAGTGAAGGAGGCCAGTCACAAAGGACCCCATAATGTATGATACCCTTTTTATTAAATGTCCAAAATAAGGAGGTTTGTAGGAAAATAAAGTAGATTAATGGTTGCCTAGGGTTGGAGGGGGTGGAATAATTGGGGATGATGACTGAGGGATTTAGTTTTGGAGTAATGAAAGAGTTCTGCAATTGCCGTGATAATTGCAAAACTCTGAGTGTACTAAAATCCATCGAATCACACACTTTAAATGAGTGAGTTGTATGGCCTTTACACTATATCTCAATAAAACCTGTTAAAAAACAAATGTGCCATGACTTCAGATTCTCGTTAGGATATAGATGTTGCAACAGCCCAGTGCTCAACACAATGGCTAGGAGAAAGCCAGATAAACTATAAAAATCCTACTTTTGAAGGCATAACAGTTGTGGAAGCAATAATTAGATGAACTTGAATTTCATAAAGAGAATTCTAGGGCAGGGTTCTTGCTAATACTCAGTAGGGACTGATGGCCACACTTGGCCCACGTGGGGGACAGAGAAACCGGGGAAGTATTCGTTTGTCACTCACATGTATTAGTCCATTTATGTTGCTTATAACAAAATACTTGGAAGTGGGTAATTTATAAAGAAAATGAAATTTATTTCTTACAGTTTCTGAGGCTGGGAAGTCCAAAGTCCATCTGGTGGTGGTGACAGTGGCCCAGAGGTCTCATATTGCAAGAGGGTGGAAGCAGAGAGAGCAGAGAGACAGCAGGAAACAGACTCTCCTCTTCTTTTAAAGCCCTCGGTCTCATATTGCAAGAGGGTGGAAGCAGAGAGAGCAGAGAGACAGCAGGAAACAGACTCTCTTCTTTTAAAGCCCTTGGAACCACACCCCTGACCACCATTTTTAATCCATTCACTATGGCATGGTCCGCCCCTGGCCCCCCAAAATTCATGCCCTTTTCACATGCAAGTACAATCATTTCATCCCCATAATCTTAACCTGTTTCAACTGGAGAGTCCAAAGTTCAAAGTCCCATCTGTGAAATCAATACAAGTTATCTATTTCCAAGATACAGTGTTTGGACAAACATAGGGTACATATACCCATTATAAAAAACCAGTAACAGTAAGTCAGTCACTTTCCCTGAGATCTGTGTCATTCTAGCAAATTATCAAACCTGAAAGGCAGAGCGTTGTGGGAATCACCTGACTTCGTAGCCCAGTTGGACAAAAGCATGGGTAACCCGGGAACCTGATCCTTGCAAATGGTAAGTGAAGTGAGGGCAGTTTTGTAGGACTGAGCCCTAAACCCTATGGAGTCTGTAGTGATAGTGAAGGGAAGTGGTCAGGGCCCCTCAAATGTTCAGAATCTTGCCGAGCATTTGATGTAAATATGCACGTGCGTCCAGGTGTTTCTTGGTTATTGTCTAATGTAATTGCTCATGTGCACCCAGGTGTCCTGGGTTATGGACTTTAGTATAAAGGACGAGTGGCTCTGATCCACAGGCCCTGCACCCCCGGGATGCCCCCACAGGGGCCACGGGGAGGCCGCTACTGCTGCTGGAGGCTGTGGCAGCCAGTGCCCCCAGGATGCCCCGAGAGGCCACCACCACCGCTGCTGCTGCTGCTGCTGCTGCTGAGGACTGAGCTCCTGTCATCTGCCAATGGCTCCTGGGATCTTTCCCAATTACCTAGCATGGACCTGCATGTGAGGGGTCTGGTGACCCAGCCTGGCATGTGAAGGGGTCTGGTGACCCAGTCTGTACAATGGGTTTGAAGGGTCTGAGCCCTAGCCCGGACGATATAAATGGAAACTTGGTACAACTAAAATAATGAAACATTTTGGTTTTAGTTATGAATTGCCTAACCAGACAACTGGCGTGGTCACTTAGCAAGACAATTAGCTATGGCCCTAACCTGACAGCATGGCATTCCTTCAGCATTTCACACTCTTTCTGCAACAAGCCAAAGGAAGGAGGAATGAAAGAGGAGGAGGAACCTAGATCAATGGTTCTCAAAGTGTGTTCCCCAGACTAGCAGCATCGGCACTGCCTGGCACTTGTTAGGAATGCAGATTCCTGGGTCCCACTCCAGATCTGACTCAGAAGCTCTGGGGGTGGGGCCTAGATACTTAGGTTTTAACAAGCCATCCAGAAGATTCTCATGCATGCTTCAATTTGAGAACTACTGGACTATATCAAAAGGTATTTGAGAGACATAACAATCAAAGGTGATGTGTGGACCTTGTCTGGATTCAGAGAAACCAAATGTAAAAAGAAATTTTGGGCTAATCGGGAAAACTTGATGATGGCTTAGGTATTAGATGATGCCAGGTAATGGCTGTTAATCGTCTTACGTGTGGTAATGGCGTTATGGTTGTGAACGCAAACAAATATATTTTCAAAGATGTGTACTGAAGTGTGAAGGGGGGAAATGACATTGACTGAGATTCGTTTCAAAATACTTTATAGGGCTGGCCCGGTGGCGCACTCGGTAGAGTGCGGCGCTTGGGAGCGCAGCGGCGCTCCCGCTGAGGGTTCAGATCCCATATACAGACCGGCCTGCTCACTGGTTGAGGCGGTGCGGGCGCGACACCAAGGGTTGCGATCCCGTTGCCGGTCGCGGTACAGGCGCGACACTGAGGGTTGCGAACCCGTTACCGGTCACGAAAAAAGACAAAAAGGAAAAAAAAAAAGATTGAAAAAACAACTGAAAATACAAATCTTTCCATAGAACTTAATTTTTTAATTTTTTTCTTTCATTTCTTTTTTTTTTCCATGAACTTTTTGAAGACCCCCTTGTACTGTTGGCTGTTGAAGGCCATCCTATGAACAAAGGAATAGGACAACTTTATGTCCCTCAATTGATCTCAAAAAATTACGAAAGAAGCTGGAACAAGTGCAAATGGACCCTCTCCCTGTTGGGCAGCAAAGAAAAACATTTGCCGGAAGTCTCATTCTGTTATAAAAAGAGCAGCTAATATATGCATGACTTGTGTTGTTGACAATGTCCTCTCTTAGAAGGCAAAGGAAGCTACAAGAGGAACTAATACTCAGGCCTTAATTCTGACCAACAGAAGAATGACTTGGTAATGTGGAAGTGATAAAACCTTGGGGGAAAGTAATAGTATAGTCCAGAGGGAAATGCTGGTCTTTATGACATCTCCCACCAGAACTAGGAGGCAAATTTCAAAAAGTCCAGAGGAAAGCTAGAGATGGTTCCATGACCTAAGACCTTAACACAGAGAAATGCTATTGTTACAGCACCTATATGTGTCAGTATTAAGTGCATTGCTCTAACCTTTTAGAGGTATTTTTCCCCCTATAGATGAGGCTACAGGTTCAGAGAGGCCAAGTCACAGGAAGTTAGGGAACTGGGAATCAGACGCGGGTCTGTCTCACTCTAAACCTCATGTTCTTTCCAATGACACTTCTTCCATTCAAAAGTAGTAGTGGTGATGTGCAGAAACCCTCGAAAGCTGAATATATTTTCTGTAGCTTCTCATGAGAAACAAAAGGTTGAGCATCTGAAGAAAAAGGCTATTACCCGGTGAGCTCAGAATTTAGTAGTTTATGAAAACTGGAAAGAGATGCACACAACCAAGAATAAATGTGAATTTTCTGAACACATAATGATATGAGGAAGGATGAATTACAGGGTGAGCTATAATGGGCACACACACGCACACACCCCAAAAGTGCTAGGAACAACAAAAAATGCAGTTATTATAGCCATGGGCATTTACCTTTGCTCAGAGATTACTGGTTGGAAGACAAGTGGCTGTGAGAAAACAGAACCACTCAGGCCCTGGGCTTCAGTTAAGAAGGAGCTTTAGTTCAAGTAAACAGTTGGTCACCTCCCATCCTTGAAATATTCTTCACTCTGCTTCTGAGACACCAGTTTTTCTTGGTTCTCCACCTCACTGGCTATGCCTTTTTTAACTGACTCTGTTGACTCCTCATCTCCACAGCCTCTGAAAGTTAGAATGCCCCGAGTTCAATCCTTCAGTACTCAAATCCTTTCTCTATACGAACCCATGGTCTTGGTGTTATCAGCACCGCACTCTCCCGAGTGAGCCACGGGCCGGCCCATCACCATGTTTTTTTATATATTTTTTAATATTATTTTTTTTAAAAGATGGCCGGTAAGGGGATCTTAACCCTTGACTTGGTGTTGTCAGCACCACGCTCACCCAGTGAGCGAACCGGCCATCCCTATATGGGATCCGAACCCATGGTCTTGGTGTTATCAGCACCGCACTCTCCCGAGTGAGCCACGGGCCGGCCCATCACCATGTTTTTTTAATCCAAACTTCCAAGCTCTATCATTTGATAAGAGCATTTAATCTCCTTCCTTATCTATAAGGTGATGGTAAAATAGATAAATAAATAAAAGTTAATGTCTTCTGTCCTTCATTTCAGCCTGAAGGATACCCTTTAGCATTTTCAGTGGGGGCAGATCTGCTAGCTAGTAATTACTTCTCTTGTTTTTTTTTTTTTTTTAATCTGGAAATGTCTTAATTTCTCCTTCACTTGTGAAGGGTAGTTTTGCTGGATATAGAATTCTCAGTTGACAGATGTCTTTCTTTCAGCATTTGAATACGTCATCCCACTGCTTTCAGCCTCCTTGGTTTCTGATGAGAAATTTGTTTATCTTATTGAGGATAACTTGTAGATGATGCGTTGCTTCTGTCTTGATGCTTTCAAGAGTCCCTGCCTTGTGGCTGGCCAGTCAGCTTGGTTGGTTACAGCACAGACTTGTGACACCAAGGTCAAGGGTTCAGATCCTCATACCGGCCAGCTGCCAGAAAAACAAAAACATACAAAAAAAGTCTCTGCGGTTTTCTTTTGATAGTTTGATTATGCTATGTCTAGGTGTGGATCCTTTTACATTTATTCTACTTGGAATTTATTCAGCTTCCTGGATGTGTAGATTCACATTTTTTCACCAAATTTGAGGAGTTTGGGACCATTATTCCTTCAAATGTTCTTTCTGCCTTTTTCTTTTTCTCTTCCCCTTCTGGAATCCCTACTATACATATGCTGGTATGCTTGATGGTGCCCCATAGGTCTCTGAGGCTCTGTACGGTTTTCTTAACTCTTTTTCTTTTTGTTCCTCAGACTGGATAATCTCCATTGACCCATCTTCAGTTTCACTGATTCTTTCTTCTGCCAGCTTAAGTTTGTTGCTGAACCCTTCTAGTGAAATTTTCTTTTTTTTTTTTTTTGTCTTTTTTTTTCATGTCCGGCAACGGATCGCAACCCTCAGTGTTGCGCCTGCCCCTCGCCCAGCCAGCGAGCGGGAACCGGTCTGTATGTGGGATCCAAACCCTCGGCGGGAGCGCCCCCGCGCTCCCAAGCGGCGCACTGTAGCAGTGTGCCACCGGGCCGGCCCTCTAGTGAAATTTTCATTTCAATTATTGTACATTTTAATGCCAGAATTTATGTTTGATTATTTTTTAATCCTCTTTATCCTCATCTTCTTTACTGCATGAGATATCATTCTCATACTTTCCTTTAGTTTTTTCTCAGGGGGGGCGCAGGGAGGGCTGGCCAGTACAGGGATCCGAACTCATGACCTTGGCATTACCAGCACCACACTCTCCCAAGTCCTTCAGACACAGTTTCCTTTTGGTCTTTGTACATACTTATTTATTTATTTGTTTTATTTTATTTTTTTATTTTTATTTTTTTAAAGATGACCAGTAAGGGGATCTCAACCCTTGACTTGGTGTTGTCAGCACCACACTCTCTGAAGTGAACAACCGGCCATCCCTATATGGGATCCGAACCCGTAGCCTTGGTGTTATCAGCACCACACTCTCCTGAGTGAGCCACGGGCCGGCCCTTTTGTACATATTTATAATAGCTGATTTAAAGTATTTGTCTACTAAATCTAACATCTGGGCTTCCTCAGGGACAGTTTCTGTGGTTTGCTTTTCTTCTGTGTATAGGTCACATTTCCTATTTCTTTGTATGTCTTAAAATTTTTTGTTGAAAAGTAGACATTTAAATACTATGTGTCCTGCCTGGCGAGAACTGCACCACTGCTGGTTTTTTTAAAGATGACCAGTAAGGGGATCTCAACCCTTGACTTGGTGTTGTCAGCACCACACTCTCTGAAGTGAACAACCGGCCATCCCTATATGGGATCCGAACCCGTAGCCTTGGTGTTATCAGCACCACACTCTCCTGAGTGAGCCACGGGCCGGCCCTTTTGTACATATTTATAATAGCTGATTTAAAGTATTTGTCTACTAAATCTAACATCTGGGCTTCCTCAGGGACAGTTTCTGTGGTTTGCTTTTCTTCTGTGTATAGGTCACATTTCCTATTTCTTTGTATGTCTTGAAATTTTTTGTTGAAAAGTAGACATTTAAATACTATGTGTCCTGCCTGGCGAGAACTGCACCACTGCTGGAAGCCTCCTGGGCTCCCAAGCTGAGGGTAAGGGGTGATGGCCTCACCCACGCCCCCCCCATCTGCGACCAGGCCAGCCCCACCCCCCATTCCTACCTCCATTCTTCTGCGCCTGTCCTCCTCCCCCTCCCACTGCTCTACAACATCTTAGAATGTAAAATAAAAATAATAAATAAAAATTTTAAAAATACTATAATGTGGCAAATCTGGAAATCAGGTTTCCCCTTCCCTGAAGGTTTTCTCTGTTGCTGTTTGGTGGTGGTGTTGCTATTGTAGCTACTGTTTGTTTAGTGACTTTTTGGGACCAAATCTGTAAAGTCTGTATTCTTCATTGTATGTGGCCACTGAATTCCCTGTTTGGTTAGCTTAGTGGTTGACATGAGGGTTTTTCTTTTTCAAAAGGAAAGCCTTTTTTTTTTTTTTTTTAATGTTGGGCAATAACCAATTACCAATACTTATTGCTTCATCCATTCTGCACATGACACCCATAATTTATTGTTGCTTTGCCCCCCATGGATTTGTCACCCCTCTTCCCCTGGGTGACGGAGATGCAAAGGGTTACTCAAAGCCCATCTCTTCTGAGCAGTGAGAGACCCCGAAGTGGTTAATCTCCCAGAACCCTCAAGTGAGAGGCATCCCTTCCTTGGGAAATTAACCCTGAATTGGGGTTCTCTTCCTGCATTTATTTTCCAGACCAGGAAGTTACAGGAAGAGAACATAGGTGGGGTTATAGTTTAACAATATAGACTGGTAACTTTCAGTGAAACAAGTCAGATGACATTCCAGTAGACAATTAAGTGATCCACCAACAAAAGCTTGATCTTAGCAAACATTCCTTCCCCCTCCAGAAATTTTCCAGTATCTTTATATATCAATCAGTGGCCTGTCTGTCTTTGAGCCAGCAACCTTGCTGTGTTACAATTCTTTATCTTACACCAGAGACTTTATAGCCTGAGGAAAATTTCCAGTCCTCCGCAAGGTCAATATTTGAAACGGCAAGGCTTCTGAAAACCAGGCCCTGTGAAGTACATTTGCTTTAAGAATATTCCACAGTTTATTCTATTTTTACAAGTCTCGATGCTGTAAAAATCAGGGCTAGTTTAATTGAAAAGAGCTTTCATTTACTGCACTGTTTTTTGGGTTAGTTCCTTCTCCCTGGGTCCTGCCTGGGCTGGACTCTCCTTGACAACAATCTTTTCTTTGGGCAGTGTTTGAAAATAAGATAGCTTTTGTACATAGCATTCCCATAATAGTCTTCAAGCATCTCTAGTGATGAATGGTGACTCATCACTTTTCAGCCACTGCCTCCTTGTGTCTCCGTCTCTAAAGCTGATGAAATAGCTTCGCAGAATCAGTTCACACTTGCTGTGGGCAGGACACGGTGCAAAGCCTCTGACATACTTCACCTCCTCTATGCCTCACAAGAAACCACTGGGAAGCTCATTTTCCAAATCAGGAAGGCAGAGCTCCTGAGCCATCCTCAGAGATCTGATGAATGACATAACCGGGACTGGAGTACAGATCCCCAGCTCTTGCCCACTCAGGCTCTCTACCAGGTAAGTGAAGGTCAGGTTCATTAGGTGAGTGGAGAGGGCATATCCCTGGAGTGCGGCAGTTCTGTTCCTCTCTTGAATCAGGGCAGAGACCCCCAATACCCTCATGCCTTCCCCCCTTTCTAAGTGAACTGTTGAAGAGACCTCCCTCCTAAAACTGACCTCCCTGTCCTCTTCCCAGGATGTTTTAACACTATCGCATATTTCCCAATTTAACAAAATCATGTTTTTTGTGTGTCCTGCTGATTAGAACGTCGGCTCCATCAGGGCAGGGATTTGTGTCTGTTTAGTTCATGGCTGTATCCCCAATGCCTAAAAAAAAGTGATTGACACACTGTAGGTCCTCAATAAAGTTTGTGGGGTAAAAAAAAAAAAGAACGTTAAAATGCTTCTAAAGGCTTTCCATCATACTCAGAATAAAGCCCGACCCTTCCCTGTGGTCCACAAGGCCCTGAACAGTCTGCCCCCATCAACGCCCCACTGTCACCTGCCTTCTTGCTCACTCTGCTCCAGCCACAGGGGCCTCCCTGCTGGTCCTTGAATAAGTCAAGCTTATCCCTCCATCATACTCAGAATAAAGCCCGACCCTTCCCTGTGGTCCACAAGGCCCTGAACAGTCTGTCCCCATCAACGCCCCACTGTCACCTGCCTTCTTGCTCACTTTGCTCCAGCCACAGGGGCCTCCCTGCTGGTCCTTGAATAAGTCAAGCTTATCCTTGCCTCAGGACCTTTGCACCAGCCGTTCCCTATGCCTTCCCCATACTCACAAGGCTTTCTCTCACCTCCTCAGGTGGCTGGTCAAACGTCACCTACTTAGCGAGGTCCTTCCCAATTCCCTTTCCTCTCCTCTAACCCTGTTTTACTTCCTTCCCAGCAAGTATCTGTACCTGAAATTATCATCTGTCTCCCCCACTAGAACGTCAGCTTCACCATGGCAGGGATTTTTGTCTTTGGTTCACTTCTGTATCCCTGGTGCCCAGAATAATATTAGGCACACAGTAGTTGCTTAATAAATAAGCTTGATGTGTCCCAGAGAGGCTGGGTCTTACCTGCATTATTGCTGCCCCCAGCGAGCCCCCAATCAGGGTGAAGCTCTGAGTCTTGGTTATTTTCAGGAGCTTGGGGAAACAGCCCTGAGAACACAAATATCAAAGCAAGCAGAAGCTGGTTAGGGGCTCATAGAATCCTAGTCCCAATCAACCCCCACCCTTCGGGCCACCCAGACTCCATTCTGATTCAGAGAGGAGAAGGGAACAAAGCCACAAGGGTGTGGCTCCCACGCCAGCATCTTTTCTGGCCCCCCATCCCACCCCAACCCCCCACCATACTGTACCACTCACTCCTCTCTACCCAGCTGTGCTGACATTCAAGTGTGGCCAGACATCCTGGGTTACTACTAGTTGTGTGGCCTTGGAGAAGTCACTATACCACTCTGTGCCTCGGTTTGCTCATCTAGAAAGGGGACCCACTGGATCTGCCTCATAAGATTTCTGTGAAAATTAAAAGAATCTACACGAAGTACATGGCAGTGGCCTGACCCATAGCCAGCATTCAGTAAGTGCTAGTTATTTCCGAGTGCTCTTTACATATGAACAGAAGGGCCGACATGTGTTCAGCAGCTTCTCAGCCCTTTACATGTATTTGCTCACTCATTTCTCACTACAACCCCATAAGGTGGACTCTATTCTTTTCTTCATTTGATAGGGGAAAGAACCGAGGCTCAGAGAGATCAGGAGACCAGATGAAGTGGGTGGGCAGGGCAGCCACCTGCAGGCGGTGGGTCCGTCACCCTTCTTCCTGTGGTCACTGGGCTGCCTCTCTTTCTAGGTCCCCAGCATGTCTTGATTCTGGAAGTTTGGGCTGCCATGAGCTTGCTGTTGTCACCGTTCAGTGCCCCCTTCACATAACAGGTATTTATTAAGTGCTTATTGTGTGCCAGGCAGTATAAAACACATAAATTCACGCCCTCGTGCTATTTGAGTGGGGAAGACAGTTGATAACAAGCTGAGAGATAACACTGTCCGGTGCCGATAGATGCTGCAAAGCCACTGCAGGGTACAAAGATGGAGTGTGACAGTCAGGATGGGGGATTCTTTTACAGACAGGAGTCAGGAACAGACTCACCAAGGAAGTGACATTTGAGCAAAGACTTGAAAGAGTGAGTTAGGAAGACATTTGGGGGAAGAGTGTTCCAAGCAGAGGAAACAGCCTGTGCAATGGCCCTGAGGCTGGCACGGGGTTGGTTTTTTTGAGCAGTAGTAAGGAGGCCAGTGTGGCTAGAGCGGAGTGAGCAAGAGGGACAGGATGTCAGGAGGTGACAGGCAGGTTGTGCAGGGTCCAGTGGGCCAGTGTGTGGCCCATGTCTGTCTCTGAGGCCCCGGCTTGGGACTTGGCCTGGCTGTTTCTCCACAGGGACTGGCTCCCAGCAGAAGCCACTCAGTGCCAATAAATGAATGAATAAATGAATGATTCATATTATTTCCTCAGAGATCAGTTAAGAGGAAGCTGGAGGTGGGGCTTGAAACCCATCTCCACCACTCCCTGGCCATGGGAAACCTCTCTGTGCCTCAGTTTCCTCATCTGCAAAACAAGAGAAGAGTCATCCCCACCTCAAGGGGTGTGATGTGATGAAACTCACAATGTGAAAGCTTGGTCACCTGGCTGGCAGTCTTATTAGGATTATCCCTTTTAATCATTATTGCTGCAGTTTAAGGTGCCTGAGAGCAAGCAGCGTGGCCCAGGTAAAGGACTCAGGCCAATGTGGATTCAAATCCCAACTCTGCCAAATCCAAGGGACCTTGAACCAGTCTCATCTCATCCCTGAGCCTCAGTTTCCCCATCTTTGAAATGGGAAGGGTAGTCCTAACTCCCCAAGACTGTGTTGTCAAAATGAGCTGAACACTTTTTCAGAGTTGATTGCTTTCTTCCCCAGCCACCTTTGCCGGACTTCCCACAAATAAGCAATTTTTACAAAAGTCACCAGTCCTTGGGGTCTGTTGAGGCGACACACAACAAAATCTCAGGTTACCTCTTGGTAGATGACGTGGGCGGACACGTTGCGCCCATCACAGGCTGCGGTTCCAATGGATTTACAGCAGCTCCTGGGGTAGGAGTGGCCGGTTGTCATTTCAAAGGAAGAGCCAGAAAAATCTGTGTAGTTATTCACCCCACAGCACTTGAGCTGCAGAGAGGAGAAGAAACACTTGAAGACTCCCTTTCAAATAATAAAATAATAAAAAATAATAGAAATTGGGCTGGCCGGTTAGCTCAGTTGGTTAGAGCGTGGTGCTGATAACACCAAGGTCAATGGTTCAGATTCCCATAGTGCCCAGCTGCCAAAAAGAAAAAAGAAAAAGAGATAATAATAATAGAAATCATGGTCACCATGGCTACCATCTAGAGCAGTCACAATATTCCAGGTTCTGTGCTAAACGTCTCCTTACACCATCCCATGGTGTCTCAGAACCTTCCATGACTCCCCTCATCCTCAAGGTAAAAGCTGAATTCCTCACCGTAACCCACAAGGCCCTGCACAACCTGCCTCCGTCACCTCCCTGCCCTCCCCTCCCTGCAGCTCTCCCCTTTCTTCACGCTGGTTTCTTTGCTGTTCCTCAAACACACAGCAAGCTCCAGCCTCAGGGCCTTTGTACAGGCTGCTTCCTCTTTCTGGAATGCTCTTCCTCCAAATATCTATATGGTTCCCTCCCTGACTTCATTCAGGTCTCTATTCAAATCGTCCATCCTCAGAAAGGCCTGCCCTGACAACTCTTTCTAAATTATCCACAACCACTGGATCAGCCAGGCTGGGCTGAGTTATGCAGCAGTGACAAAGAGCCCCTCGATCTCAGTAGTTCATTTCTCACTCGCACTACCTGCCCATCACAACTTGGCAGGAAACTCTGCTTCTCAAAGTCACGCAGAGAGAGACCCAGGCTGATGAAGCAGCTGCCATCTAGAATGTTCCATTGTTGTGTTGAGAGCTCTGGAGGGCCCTGCACTGGCCAATTAAATGATCCAGCCCGGAAGTGACACACATCAATTCACTGGCCAAAATTCATCACATGACCCTTGACTAACTACAAGGGAGCAGGAAAGGCCATCCTAGTGTATGCTGAAAATGGGTGACAAACAGCATGTAAGAGCAAATAAAACCCTCAGTCTCTATGTCTTTTCCTTGCTTGTTTTTCTTCATAGTACTCTTCACCCTTGGTACCAAGGTTTATTTTATTTTATTTTTTTCTGGCAGCTGGCCGGTATGGGGATCTGAACCCTTGACCTTGGTGTTATGGGCACCATGCCCTAAACAACCGAGCTAACCAGCCAACCCATACTTAATTGGCTTCTAGTTCATCTCCTTACTCAAGTGTCAGTATCACAGGGATGAGGATTTTTTTTGTGTGCCCTACCATCCCCTCAGGTCCCTGAGTTCTACCTGGCACATAGTAGGTGCTCAATAAATATTAGTTGAAAGACTCTATGAATAAATGAGACACATTCTCTACCATCTCAAGCTTGAGAAGCCAAAATCAGGATGCAGACAAGCATTATTCCCCATCACACGTCCCCTTCAAAGCAGGACCACGATGCCACAGTAGCTCCTGGACCCAGGACTCAGATATAAAACGCTTCGGCAAACAAGCCACTGTTTTTCCTTTCCAAATCCTCCCTGGCTGTCCTCAACTGCCTGCCCCAAGAACTTAGATGACACATGGAGGCTGGTCCTTTTGTGGCTGATCCTTAAATACCAAGGATCAAGATGAGAGTTTCACCCCTTCACACCCGTGAGGGTGGCAATTATAAAAAAAAAAAAAAAAAAAAAAAAAAAAAAAAAAAAAAA
>NW_007727075.1:356619-378195 GCF_000696425.1 Galeopterus variegatus | reverse complement strand
GGGGGGCAATTTAAAAAAAAAAAAAAAAAAAAAAAAAAAAAACAATGACAAATGTTGGCGAAGATGTGGAGAAATTGGAATCCTCATGCATTGTTGGTGGGAATGGAAAATGGTACAGCCACCCACCGTGGAAAAAGAGTCTGGAAATTCCTCAACATATTAAACATAGAATTACTATATGATCAAGCAAACAAATCCACTTCTGGGCATATGCCCAAAAGAAGTGACAGCAGGCACTCAGTCAGGTATTTGCACACCATGTCCATAGCAGCATGATCCACACCACAATAGCCAAAAGGTAGGAGAAGAGGCTGCCTGGTTAGCTCACTTGGTTACAGCGTGGTGCAGAGAACACCAAGGTCAAGGGTTCAGACCCCGCATGGGCCAGCCACCAAAAAAAAGGCAGGGCATCTATACAACTGATATTACTCAGCCTTACAAAGGAAGGAAATTGACACACACTATAACATGGATGAACCTTGAAGACATTATGCTCAGTGGAATAAGCCAGTCAGAATAGGGCAAATGTTTGATTCTACTCGTAGGAGGTCCCTAGAGTCATCAGATTCATAGAGACAGAACATGGAATGGTGGGTGCCGGGGGCTGGGGAGGGGGATGGGGAGTGACTGTTTAATGAGGACAGAGTTTTGGTTTGGGAAGATGAGAAAGTTCTAGCGATGGTTGGCGGTGATGGGTGCACAGCAATGTGAATGTCTTGTTTTTTTGTTTATTTTGGCAGCAGGCCAGTGTGGGGATCTGCAACCTTGACCTTGGTATTATCAGCACCATGCTCTAGCCAAGTGAGCTGACCGGCCAGCCCAGGAATGTGCATGTCTTGATGCTGCTGACCTGTATGCTCAAAAATGGTAAAGATGGTAAATTTCATGTTGTGTATATTTTACCACAAATGTCTTAAAAAGTGAGCCTCACGTTCTCCATGACCACGTTCCATTGTGTAGAATAGTCATCTGGTTCATTGTAACCTCTGTAATTCTTCCTCAGGATCACGAGGTTGTGTTCCAAGGCCACCTCTTGAACCTCGCAAATGAGATAGGAAGTAATTAGCACCCAAACTAGGAAGGGTGATCCATTGGGTGAGGTTTCTTGGGGATACAGTGAGGAAGTGGGGGCTTCCCTTCTGCGTCCCTCATTTTTCCTACCCTCAGCTCATGGGTCTGTGCTAGGGGAAGACACAGGCTGCCATCGGCTCCAAGAAAGGGACACAGAGAAGAGCGTGAGTCTGGAGCCAAGCGCATCTGGCTGTACCCACCACAAACGAATTTGAATCATCTACTCTTTTGAATCGCCCACAAACCCGTTACACCCACGATTTGGCTATAACTCAATTAAAGACTTCAATATCATCGTCACCAATCTCTCTGCACATAAAGGGCAATTTTAATTTTCTATTTTTAAAATAAAGGTTTAAAAACATATTTTCTCCCCCCCCCCAAGAGGTGATATGGTCACATGGCTCAAAATTGACGGAGCACAGAAGGGCAGACCACAAAAAATCTCCCTCCCACCTTTTTCTCCCAGCCAAAAAGTTCTTCCCACTCCACGCCGATGACTGTTACTGTTTCCTGTGTCCCCAAAGAAATATTCTACATATTTCAAAGCCAAGGATATTTTCATGATTTTCCTCCTTGTTTTATTCTGCACTCACAGGTCTGCATCTGGCTGTTTTTAGCAAGAGTAGCAGGTGTTCCCCACCCCCCAGCCCCCTGCCACCCCCGCAGACCAGTAGGTAGGTACTCTTGTGCCCTGCCCATAAGCCTGTGGCCTTTGTCATTCCAGTGCATGCCGACCTGGCTTCTAGCTGCCAGCAACTGAGGGCTCTCTGTAGCCTCTGAGCCTGTGTGCCTGGGGAAGCAGCCCTCAACCAACGACTGATAGGAGTGGGTCGATCCACACCCCAGTCCTCACACCCCTGGAGTGAAAAAACTTAGGTGCATGTTCTACACTGCATCCTAGACATCCCCAGCAGCCCAGTGTCACCTTTTGTGGCCTGCCTCGCTTCCCCTGTCCCCTATCAGTGCTTCCTGGGATCACCTTCCAGATAAACCACGTGCCTTTTTTTTTTTTAGGCAGCTGGCCAGTATGGGGGATCTGAGCCCTTGACCTTGGTGTCATAACACCGCGCTCTAACCATCTGAGCTATCAGCCAGCCTCTACATGCCCTTGAATCCCTGTCTCAGGGTCAGCCACTGGGGGGAGCCACTGAGGACCGCAGTCTCTCGTGCACGGAGAGCCCCCGTCGTTGTTTGCAGGTGCGGATAAGACTCCATTGTGTGGATGGATCATAACTTCCCTAAGCCCCCCGTCCTGCTCTCCGGGCTCTTTGCAATCTTTTGCACACCCTGCCCTGGAGGTTATTCTGCACACGAGCAAGGACGTCCTCGGATAATTCCCAGACATGGGATTGTTGGGTCGAAGTGCCCAAGCTTCTGGCATTTTGATGGATTTTGCTCAACGGCCCTCTATTTTGGACACATTTCAAAATGCTTTTCCAGCCCCCTCCCCCTCTCCCCGCACCAAACACGGTGTAGATGAACCCGGCAGGTTTCTTGCGGTGTTTGGAGGAGAAGGCTGAGGCTTTGAGCATCTCTGGAGGCACGTCCCTCGATCACCGGATCTCCAGGAGCCGGCGGGCCTGGAGCGTGGGGACGGGGACGGGGGTGGGGGCGGGGCTTCTTTTGCTTCTGTTTCCTTCTATCGCTGAGCAGCAGAAGCAGCGGCCAACTTACATTTGGGAAGAAGAGGAGGACCACCGCGGCAACCATGATTTCCACGATGAGAATGACAACCATGAACAGGAAATACTGGAAGACACAGAGGGGACGGAGAGGGGCTGGGAGCCCGCTCAGCTGCGTCCCCGCCTGGCACCGTGCAGGGGAGGGGACTGTCACGGTCCCCCCACCCCCACCCCATCCCAGGCCACTCTGGCCTCTCCAGTTGGAAAGAACTCACGCCTGGGGTGGGGCTGGGGGGCTGGTGTTTATTTGTCCCAGGGTCGCTTTCCTGCATGGTTGGAGGTCAAGAATGCTGGTAGTGGCATACCTGGGGGAGCTGCTAGCTGGGTCCCCATGTCAGGAGGCCTAAGAGGGGACTTCCGGCTGATGGTGTAAAGGGGTTGCGTGCAGAGAGCAGGGGCCGGTGGAGAGGCAGGAGCGACATAGGGAGGAGGAGCAGCGACAACACACCTCAGACAGGGACTGAAGGGGCGATGCCGGTGACAGGCTGGTGGGTATCAGAGGGAAATAACATTTGCAGGCTTATTTTTCCAATAAAATTCCCATGCATGGTGGAAGACAATGGCAAATCCGGCAAGCAGAGGGGAGGTCTTGCAGTTACACATCTCTGAGAGACCGCTTCCCTCTCTGGGGCTCAGTTTCCCCATCTGTATAATGTGGGGGTGGGACCAGCTTAGGGGGTCTCGTGGGTTGAAGGGAGCCCCTCAAGGCTGCATGAGGCGAAGAAAGCTCCGGGCTCCTCCCCCCACCCCCTTTTATTGGGGGCTGGCCAGGAACCCGAACCCTTGACTTTGGTGTTATCAACACCGCGCTCTAACCAACTGAGCGGACCGGCCAGCCCTCCCCTTTCGTCTATTCCCATCTATGCCCTTCATTATTATTAAAATGTGTTTGCTCATTCAGGCTTTGAGTCGCCAGACTGGCTGATGGCTGTGCTTATTTCACTTTGACAAGGAGAGAGAGTAACGCAGTGGACACACACCCGGGGTCCCCACAGCCCACGGGGCACACGTGGCGGCAGGACTTAGAGGTGGTGGATCCCAGACTGATGGCGTGTGTAACAGAGTGCCCCTTGGTGACTGAGTGACTCTAGATGCCAGACGACAGACATCCAGGCGTCAGTAAGTCCAAAGAGCTCCACCTTCAGAATCTACCCCAAATGTGCCCCATTTCTCATCGCGGGACTTCGTGGCCCCACCCGGGTCCAACCCCTTTACCCCCACACTCTGTTCCCTTCACAGCCACCAGAGGGCCCCCGTGAGCACCTGAGTTGGGGCTTAAACCCCGCCGTGGCTCCCAACACCATCAAAAACCGCTTTCCTGAGTGAGGTCTGGGGAGGCTTTGGAAGCACAGATGCTGAGAGTAAAACCGATGGAATTTGCCAATGGATTGGATGTGGGGTGTGAAAGAGAGGAGTCTTGGATTTCTCCAAGTTAAACTATGGATGAAATGGTGTCCACATCAGAGAGAAGCTAAAATGAAGTATTGCAGGCACAGGGCCTGTTCAACAACAAAAAATTTTTTTAATTGGTGGCTAGCTGGTAAGGGGACCCAAACCCTTGACCTTGGTGTCATCAGCACCACACTCGACCGGTGAGCTAACCATCCACCCCAACAAATATTTGTTGAATGAAGTAATTAAGAAAGAAAACAAAAGATAATGGAGCTTCAGGGATGGGTGCATTTTTTTTTTTTTTCTTAAAAGATGACCGGTAAGGGGATCTTAACCCTTGACTTGGTGTTGTCAGCACCACGCTCAGCCAGTGAGCTAACCGGCCATCCCTATATGGGATCCGAACCCGTGGCCTTGGTGTTATCAGCACCACACTCGCCCAAGTGAGCCACGGGCCAGCCCGGGATGGGTGCATTTAACCATCAGGATCACCCATGCTCTGGGAGATGACTAGCATATGATCTCCCCGAAACCCTCAAGTTGTCTTTTTTTATTTATTTTTATTTTTTAAGATGACCGGCAAGGGGATCTTAACCCTTGACTTGGTGTTGTCAGCACCACGCTCTCCCAAGTGAGCCACCGGCCTGCCCTATATGGGATCTGAACCTGTGGCCTTGATATTATCAGCACCACACTCTCCCCAGTGAGCCACGGGCCGGCCCTGAAACCCTCAAGTTGAAACAATCAGAGTTTTGTGGCAACATAGAGAGGAAGGAAAACAATACGCTGGAGACAGATTAAACCTAGGGTGGGATAATCCACTCAGACAAGATCCTAAGGGGCCAGACTAAAAGACAGAGGGAAATGGGTTGGGGAAACTGAGGGCTGAACTTTGGGGAGATATTATGTTGAGTCATGGCTATATGTGAGAATGAGTAAGAAATAAACTCTATGACATGCCATAGCATGCTCATGCTCGAAATTTTCATGGCTATCTACTTGAACATGAACTTATACATGTACGGCAATTACAACAGTGTTGTGTTGGTGAAAGACAGGCACATGGGCCAATGGAACAGAGCAGCACACCCAGGACAGACACCAGCACAATGGAAACTAGTGTGATGGGCCACTCAATACGTGGCAAAGTATGTCACCCAACTGAAAAAAAAAAATCAAATAAGACTCCTACCTCACACCACACACACAATTAAACTCCCAAAGGCTAAAGAGTGAAAAGTGAGAAACCAAGACTTAAAATTATGGGAAGACAGTCGGTTAGAGTACATGACAAGGTCACAGGTTTGGATCCCCTTACCGGCCAGGTGCAATAAATAAATAAGTTTTAAAAAATTATAGGAAGGAAGCCTAGAATAATATAATTTACAATTTTGGGTAGGGAAAGGGTTTGATATAAGATACATCAGAAAGGAAAAGATGGATGTAGCTGTTGCCATCAAATAAGATGCCATAAACACTGTTGAATTAGGGGATGCTAAAAAAAGGTGCTCATAACATACAATGAAGGATTCGTACAAGGGGGGCAGTTTGGTGGTCTGTGTGCAGATCTAACTTACAAACAAGAGAGTGCCTCTGCTTTCTTTAGTAGCTCCATACCAGCCAGCAATACCAAGCAGTATTGTGATGCACCCAATTACCAGGAACAGGTAGCCAATGTGATAGAGGTACGTGGAGGGCACTCCAAGGACCCTCATCAGGGCAGCCCCTCTACACCTGACACCAATGCCCAGGGAAATGAGGATCGTGCCAGACACCTACAGAACAGAAATCAGAAAGGAAAAATAATAGTCTGTCAGCTGTGTACAAATACAACTCTCCCAGGGTCAGGGAAGCAAAGCAAAGCAATAAAATAAGCAAAAGTGTTCAAAAAATGATAATACCCGGAGCTTGCGAAGATGCGGAAATATTCTCATAAATTGCTGCTGGGCAACAAACTTATTTCTGTTTTGTTTTGTTTTGTTTTGTTTTGGTGGGGCACAATGACACTTTGTAATTCATACTTAAAACCTTAAAGGTCTTGCCTTTTAAGGTAAAACCCTTTATCCAGCGATTCCACATCTAGATATTCAGCCTAAGGAAAATAGTCACAGATGTGCCTCAGGACCAAGATGCACATGAATGGTTTTTTACAGTGTTTTTATAAGAATAAAACTTTAAAAATAACTAAAGTAGCCAATAATTCAGATTGGGTAAAGAAATCATGGCACAACTGTCCAATGGGATCCTAGATATTTTTTGTTTGTTTGTTTTTTACTGACTGGCCAGTGTGGGGATCTGAACCTGAACCTTAGTGTTATCCGCACCGTGCTCTAACCAACTGAGCTATCCAGCCAGCCCCCCTAGATAGTCATTTTAAATGACATTGTAGGACAAGTGTTGAAAATTTTTTTTCTGGAGAGCCTCAGATATTGTGACCTTTACAGGTCATAAGGAGTCTGGTGAAATTACTCAGTTCTGCTGGTGTAGCTCAAAAGCAGCTGTACACATAACTCAGTCAAGTGTAGTCTGCTGACCCCTATAGTAGGAGAAAGTTTATTGACACATAAAGATGTTTTTAAGGCTTTAATGTGTTTTTTAAAAGTGGATTGTAAAGCACTAGCATGTTTGTTCTGCTGTTTTTAAAAGATATATAGAAAAGTCTAGGGCTGGCCAGTTAGCTCACTTGGTTCCAGCACAGTGTTGGTAACACCAAGGTGAAGGATTCAGATCCCCTTACCGGCCAGCTGCCAAAAAAAAAAAAAAAGAAATCCTGGAAGGATATAAGGATGATAATGATGGCAAAGGTGCTGATGATATTTATTAAGCAATGACATCATGACAGGCATAAGCTCTTTAAATGCATCGTCTCCTTTAATTCCCATCAAAATGTCACAGTTCAGGTGACAAGATGAGAAGAGATATTTAATTTCCTTCTCTTTCCTGGCAGCCTTTCCTTATACTGCTCTATAGTGAAAACGATTACTTCTTTAACAATGCACATTTCAGATTACTTTCATAGTAAGACAAATAATGTTTTGAAACATTTATTTTCATTTATTTTTTTTTAAAGATGACCGGTAAGGGGATCTTAACCCTTGACTTGGTGTTGTCAGCACCACGCTCAGCCAGTGATCTAACCGGCCATCCCTATATGGGATGCGAACCCGTGGCCTTGGTGTTATCAGCACCGCACTCTCCCGAGTGAGCCACAGGCCAGCCCCATGTTTTGAAACATTTAAAAGATCAAGAAAATAACTACTGCCTCTTGACCTCCCGAAACAACGTGGGTTTTGCAAATCTGTGGGATGTAACTAAGAGCCAAGCTCTTTCAGCATCATTCTGGGGTCCCCCAAATCACACTCATCTGTGCTTGATTTCACCAGCTCTGGGTTGATCGGCGCCTACGCCTGTTCCCCATGTACCCTGCCCCTCATCAGAATGCCCTACATCCCTCCTTCTTCCCTGGGGATCACAGATCTGGATGTCAATTTGGATCAGCTTATTTCTGTCTTTCAGGGCGCCAGCCGTGGAGGCAGGGCTGCAAAGTCCCAGGGCCTGGGTGGTGACATACTTACAGCCACGAAGCCATTGAATACATGTAACAGTTTCTTCAAGGAAGAATATGGAGTGTGCATTTCAGCCATGTTGGCCAGACTAGGGAGCCCTAAAGCATCTTCCTAAACCCCTGGGCTGCTGTTTCCCAAGATGACAGAGGTCTGCGGTAGGGGCACAGAGCTGACTTGCTCTGCCCCTCTCTCTCCTGGCAGCCTGATCGTCTCCCGGGGCTGCCCGACAACTGCCCCGCCTCAGTCATAAGCCTCTGTCACATCATAATCGGATGCTGGAGCAAGGCTCATGGCACCAGGGAAGCAGGGGCCCCAAACTGCCCCCTGTCGGCTCCTCATCCTCCAAATAGGCCACAATGGGGATGGAGAAGAGGCATGGTATGCTCTCCTGGTACGCCCAGATGCCACCGGGGTCCTGTGGGCACCATGACCAAGTGTAAAATTGACATCCCCTGCTACACTGGGGGCTCTGGGAGAGCAGGGACCTGGGCTGTCTTATACCCAGCTGAGTCTCCAATGTCTGGCACAGCAGGTACTCAGGAAACTAGTGTGGAATGAATCAAGAGGTTCTAGGACACAGGAATCTAGCTACGAGCCACTGGGCCCTTCCAAGGCGGGGACCACACTTGGCCCATCCTTCTTACAGGGCTCAGAGAGGCCAAGGAACTTGTCTGAGGCCACACAGGAAGCAAGGCCAAGGCTGGGCTTTGAAGTCCAAGAGTAACAGTGGGGGAGGAACGTGAGAAGTAGAGAGCCTGTCCTTTCTCCATCTGAGGTCTGCTCAGCTCAACTGTTCTTGAGCTGTGTCTCATCAGTCACTGGGCTTTTCTTGAAGATGACAGAGACATGGTGGCCGTTTCAGGGTAAAAAACCTGCACGTGGGCACGGAAGGCCCCCAGGACCAGATCCTGAAGCCTCTATGTAGCCCATCATGCACCCCGTCTCCCCACTCCTACCACAGACTGGGGTCCGTCTGTGCCCAGGTCCTGGCTGGCTGGAGGAGTGGGAGTCGGTTCAAAAGGGAGAAAATAGCTTACGCATTAATGAATGTTTGTTAGATCGCCTGCTTCTTGGAACATGGAGAACTGAGCAAGATGTTTATGGCAGAATGACTCCCTCCTCCCTGGACCACAGGCCACGTTCACAGTTTGGAGTGTGTCCTTCTAGGCCTTTCTCTAAAAGGTCATTTGAAATAAGGAGCCTCAGAGCCAGGGGCTGAGGAACCGAAAATAGAGACGCAAGCATGGGGTGCAAGGCAGCATGGGAAAATGTAGGCTGCAAAGGTGGGTGAAGAAAAGGGGGATACAAAGGAGGGTGGGAATGGAAACCGGGATGGTAAGAGGCATGGAGAAAAGGAGGGTGGGGAGGTGGCAGCACAAAGAAGGGTGGAAAGTGAGAGGCAGAGACAACCGGCCTCGGTGGGAGGCAGAGGGCGGTGCGGACGTGGGAGCAGGCCCTGGGTGGGGAACGGCGGGAAAGGAGGAGCCTCCACGTGCTGCGGGCGCCCCGCCCCCCCTAGGCCCCGCCCCTCCGCGGCCCCGCTTCACCGCACTGCCTCCGCCCAGGTCCCGGCCTCGCGCGTCACCTGGCGGCCGTCAGTGGAAGCGCGGCCCTAAGTGCTGGAGCGGGGGCGGATACGGGAGCCCGCTCTTCCCCGCCGCGACTGTGGAGTCTGCGGACCAGACAATCCAAATGTGCCCGTGTCCCTCTCCCCACCCTCCCCCGCCCCCCATCGTGCCACCTCTCAGCCCGTCAGCGTGAGAAAATGAAGCAGGGACAAGTCCCCCTCGCCCCAGATCCCCCCACTCACTGAATTGATGTGAAGAGACAGAATCATACAGTCATCGGCGAAATACAAATGCAAAAACATTTGGCCAAAAACATGCAGAAAAACGGTATAGTCCATCAGTAACAGTTCAAAGCTTCTGGAAAAGTGGAGAGCTGTCAGGAGGGCATTTAAATACCATTGTACAAAGAAGAGAAGAGCCACTCCAGTATTTCCTTTTTTTAAAAAAAAAAAAAAGATGACCGGTAAGGGGATCTCAACCCTTGACTTGGTGTTGTCAGCACCACGCTCAGCCAGTGAGCGAACCGGCCATCCCTATGTGGGATCCGAACCCGGGGCCTTGGTGTTATCAGCACCGCACTCTCCCGAGTGAGCCACGGGCCGGCCCTCCAGTATTTCCTTAATAGCAGAACTTAGATTTGTTTCTCCACATGCTTGGTCTCCTTCCTTATATTTTAGGAGATCTTTTTTAATAACATGATTTCCAAGAAAATGGAATGTCTTGAATACACATACACATATACACAGAGTATTTAGGTCAGAAACCCATATCGGTCTATGAACTCTCCTTAATTCATGTATTTGCTGTCAACAGGAACAATGGGGCTGGACCCAGGTGGATTCACCAGGAAATGAATGACACCTAAACTGTCACACGCTCTTCAAGGTCTGAGAGGGGCTCAGAGGTAGGTTCGCCGGGCTGATGGCACATGTAAAATTTGCAGCAATGATGTATTTGTTTGTTTAGGACTCACAGAACCTGGGTCCACCCCTGACAAGGGACTTTTTAGGGTTTAAGGTATTTTAGTAACAATCATTGGGGTAGAGAGTGGCAAATCAGAATCCACCAACCAACAGAAAAGTCTGGAGCGCACAAAAGAAAGGTGGCTGTCCTTGCTGAGGACGCTCCACACCCTTGGCATTGATTGCTCTGGGAGCTCCCAGGCATGGACCTCAGCCATCACTGCAGATGAGCACAGAAGTGCCACCAGGTTGTGGCATCAAGGGCTGAAACCCTTGACATGACAGTAGAGGATCATGATGGCAATTGCTACCAAATGAAAAGGAAGCAGACAGCATTTCCACCATTGGGGATTTTTTTGTTTGGCTGGTTGTTTTTTAAAATTCCATTTGTTTCCCTGTGCTCACATTCTGGTTTAAGGTTGAGCTTTGGTGCTCTGTGTGCAGAGGGACTGTGAGTTGAGAGGCACTGAGGGGGGGGGGACAGAGAGGCCCCTGTCCTGTAGGGGCACTTGCTGCTTTCCCAGGTTCTTATTTGTTACTACATAAAGATCCAAAATTTCTACCCCTTCAGCCCAGCAGAATCTTAGCTTTCAGAAATAAGAGGAGTAAGATTAAGTAGTGCCAAGAAATTTTTGATGATATTCAAAATACTCAGCCACGAGGCATGCTCAGCCAGCAATGAGCCCAACAGAACAGAGGGTCTTGGGGTGTCGACTCTGTAGGGCTGGGGGGTTCTGGAGGAGTATAGCAGCAGCAAGTGGCCTCCAGTCCAGTGAGCGCAGGCGACTCTCCTCTAGGGGGCTCCTGTTCTTGCTGGCATGTAAGTTTCTGGTTATAATTTCCTCTCTTTTTTTTGGTGGCTGGCTGGTATGGGGATCCAAACCCTTGACCTTGGTGTTGTAACACCACTCTCTAACCAACTGAGCTGACCAACCAGCTTATAATTTCTTCTTTCAACTGGTCAGCTGGTCCCAGGGCAGCCAAGACCGTTCCCATCCCACATTCCCCAGGTCTCTCAGTTAAACACATTGAAAAGCTCATAAATAGTTTTCAGAGGTTTTGCACCTCTAATGTCTCAGGGTAGAACTGAAATGACAGAAGAGACTTTTTAAAGCTTATGGGAAATGTTTCTCCTTCTGGGAACGTCTACTACAAATTTACTCAAATGCAGTAGGCCAAGAGTTGTCAAACATCTTCTGAAAAGCACCAGGGAGTAAATGTTTTCAGCTTTGTGGACCATACCATCTCTGTCGGGACTCTGCCATAGAAAATACCCAAATGAACAATATGTAAATATATGTAAATGAACATGTGCAAATATATTTAGATAAACATATGCAAATGTGTCTAAATGAACATATGTAAATATATGTACGGGAATAGGCATGGCTGTGTTGCAATAAAATGTTCTTTACAATATAAAATGTTTTTGTCATTTACAGGAACAGGTGTCAGGACACAGTTTTGCCAACACCTGCTCTTAAGCCTCATTTAAGTTGGCAAATGATTGAAAACAACCCAATGCCCTTCAAAAGGAACTGGTTAAGTACGGATGGATCAACTAGTGGAAGAAATACTCAGATGCTGAGAAATGAATGTAGAATTCATTAAAAAAGAATTGACACCATGTACTCAAACAAATACATGGACCATCATGCTCACAGCAGCATAAAAATAGCCAGAAGTGAAAACAGCCCAAATGTCCATCAGCAGATGAACGGATAAACACATGGTGGTATGTCCATACAATGGAATGTCACCCAGCCATAAAAAGGAATGAAACCCTGACACATGCCACGACATAGAGGAACGTCCAAAACATTATGCTGTTTGAAAGAAGTGAAAGAAGGCGGATGCAAAAGGCCATGTGTTATATGGTTGCATTTACATGAAATGCCCAGACTGGGCAAATCCGTAGAGACAGAAAGATTAGTGGTTGCCAGGGGCTGAGGAGAGCACAGGAAGGGACTGCTTATGGGGCACAGGGTTTCCTTTGGGGATGATGAAAATGTTCTGGAACTAGATAGTGTCCATGGCTGCACAACAGTGTATATGTACTAAATGGGGCTGAATTGTACACTTTGAAATGGTTAATTTCACGTTATGTGAATTTCACCTCAATTTTAAAAAAATCATTCACTGCCCTCCATAAAAGCAGAAACATTCTGGTCTTTCACAAACAACCATAGAAATATGGAGTTTGTTGGGATTCCTTGAGGGAGGTGGTATCATCAGGGGGTTGGGCCCTAATACTTTGTTCAGATCCTGGTGTCTCCAGTGACTGTTCAAGTGACTTAAGCCAAGGCACTCACCTGGCTTAAGGTGACTCACCAGTCATATTGGGTTAGGGCCACCCCAATGAGTTCCTTTAACCTTAATTACCTCTTTTAAGATGCTTTCTCCAAATACAACCACATTCTGAGGTAGTGAAGATCAGGACTTCAACATATGAATTTGGGGGCTGGGGGGAGATGACACAATTCAGAGGCTTTTTTTTTTTTTAAAAGATGACCGGTAAGGGGATCTCAACCCTTGGCTTGGTGTTGTCAGCACCACGCTCAGCCAGTGAGCGAACCGGCCATCCCTATATGGGATCCGAACCCTTGGCCTTGGTGTTATCAGCACCGCACTCTCCCGAGTGAGCCACGGGCCAGCCTGGCTTTTTTTTTTTTTAAAGATGACCAGTAAGGGGATCTTCACCCTTGACTTGGTGTTGTCAGCGCCATGCTCTCCCAAGTGAGCCACGGGCCAGCCTGGCTTTTTTTTTTTTTAAAGATGACCAGTAAGGGGATCTTCACCCTTGACTTGGTGTTGTCAGCGCCATGCTCTCCCAAGTGAGCCACGGGCCGGCCCCTCAGTGGCATACACACGGGTCACAAAAAGACAAATACTGTATAATCCCACTTATAGAAGGTCCCTAGAGTCATCAGATTCATAGAGACAGAAAGTAGAATGGTGGGTGCCAGGGGCTGGGGCGGGGGATGGGGAGTGAGTGTTTAATGGGGACAGAGTGTCAGTTTGGGAAGATGAGAAAGTTCTGGAGATGATGGTGGTGATGGCTGCACAGCAGTGAGAATGTACTCAATGCTGCTGAACTGTACATGCAAAAACGGTAAAGATGGTAAGTTTTTTGTTAGGTGTATTTTACCATCATAAAATAAATAAAGAAAAGGAGCAGGAATAGAAGGCCTCCTGGTGGGAAGAGAGGGTTCCTGCAGAATGTCTTCTCCAGCTCTGATTGCTCTGGCATTGTGGTGGGTCTAATCATGTCTCCACCCTGCACGCTCAACATTCAAGTCCACCCGCAGCTCCAGAATGTGACCTTATTTGGAAATAGGGTGTTCACAGATGTCATTCATTAAGGATCTACAGATTAAATTATCCTGGATTGTTTTTCTTTCTTGCTTTCTTTCTTTTTTTGGCAGCTGGCTGGCACACAGATTGAACCCTGGACCTTGGGGTTTTCAGCACCATGCTCTAACCAAGTGAGCTAACCAGCCAGGCTGACCCTGGATTTAGGGTAGGTCTTAAAGCCAGTATCTAGTGTCTTTTCTTTTCTTTTTTTTTTTTTTTTTTTTTTTTTGGAGGCTGGCTGGTAAGGGGATCTGAACCCTTGACCTTGGTGTTACGACACCACACTCTAACCAAATGAGCTAACCAGCCAGACCTGTCTGGTGTCTTTATAAGAGAAAGGAGAGGGACATTTGGACACAGAGAGGAGACGGCCATATGAGGATGGAGGAGACAGCAACTGGAGCGATGTAGCCACAAGCCAAGGAATGCCAGGAGCCATCAGAAACAAGGAGGAATTCTCCCTGAGAGACTTTGGAAAGATCAGGGCCCTGCTGATATCTTGAAATCTGACTTCCGGTCTCCAGAACAATAAGAGAAGAAATATTTGTTGTTTGAAGCCACCAAGCTTGTGGCGATTTGTTATGGCTCCCCAGGAAACTAACACAGATAGAAAACTGGCATATAGTTCAGCTGTGTATGGGGGCTGAGAAACACAGCACAGGGTTTGGGAAAAGAGTCCGCATCCAGGATGGGGACCTTTTCTTCCTTAAGAATAGCGATGACGTTCAAATCTTACTGGTGGCTTTGGCTTTTAAAAACATCAAAATAGGGCTGGCCAGTTAGCTCAGTTGTTTAGAGTGTGGTGTTGATACCACCAAGGTCAAGGATTTGGATCCCCATACCAGGCAGCCACCAAAAAAAAAAAAAAATCAAAATATTTTCCATTACTAATCTGAACTGGGGGCTTCTCTTGAAAAATCCAGAGATCTGGTCATGCTGGATCTATCCTCAAACATGGCCATGTGTGGCTGAGCTGAGTGAATATTGTCCCCTTCCTGGAGGAGGTGTGGGGGTCACTCCTGTTGGCCAGAGTGTGCCCTCTCTCCCTTGAGTTACCTGCTGGCCTTGTAGGCATCTGAGCTTGTAGCCCCACAGCCAAGAAGCCGCCTGACTGGGATATGCAAAGTGGGTCCCTGTGGGGAGGACCCAGCTGCAGCCGCAGGTAGAAAGGGAAGGTCAGGAAGAGCCACAGCTAGAGGATCTAGGCAGCTGAAATTGTCCTCCTTCAGGACAACGGTGGATCCACCCACTATTAACATCATTCAGAACCAAACTACGTTCCAGCACCTTCTGGGTCCATCCTCCACCATCGCTCATTGGACCCACACACCTCCTCCCTGGTCTCCGCTCCCACCCTTACTCCAACAGCCACCAGAGGGCGCCTGTGCACACCTCAGTCATTTAGATCCATCCTCTGCCCAGAACCCTCCATGGCTCCCACGTACTCAGAACAAAAGCCAAAGCCCTCCCCACGGTCCACGAGGCCCTGCGTGATCTGCCTCTGTCACCTCCCTGCCCTCACCCCATTCCGCTCTGCCCCTCCACGTCTGTGTTTCTGTCACACAGGCCTCCTCCCTGCTCCTCAAACACACCCAGTTCCTGCCTTTGCTCTGACTATTCACTCAGCCTGGAACTCTCTTTCCTGGATCTCTGCACAGTGCACTCCCTGTTTCTGTTCAAATGCCACCTCCTCCGGGAAGCCTGCTCTGACTGACCATTTAAATAGATTCCTTTTCTTGCTCTTTTCCTGCTCTATTTTTCTTTATAGCACCTGGCATTTTACATAAGTAGTTGTCTCATCCATTTTCCCCAATAGACTATCAGCTTCCCAAGGGCAGGAAAGTTTGTCTTGCTCTCTGCCATGTTTTTGGTGCCCAAAACAGTGCCTGACACACAGTCGGTGCTCAATAAATGCTAACTGAATGAACGAATTAATGCAATTAGCAAACCTCCACCTCTTCTGATTATAATTAAAGACCTTCTGCCTCATAACGAGAAATCATTGCCCAATCAAGCTACTGGGCATCATTAAACTGTGCGGTTGGAACTATTTTTATGCCCATTTTGTTGATGAGAAAATTGAGGCCAGAGAGGGGGCTGCACCTTCCCAAGCTCACAGCGTGAACAAGTGGCAGAGCTAGAAATGAACTAAGTGCGTCTATTCCTCACTACTTTACTCCTGTCATAATGTGAAGTCCCCAAGTCGATTCCTTGACAAGCCATCGGGACTATCCCAAGCTCACAGCGTGAACAAGTGGCAGAGCTAGAAATGAACTAAGTGCGTCTATTCCTCGCTACTTTACTCCTGTCATAATGTGAAGTCCCCAAGTCGATTCCTTGACAAGCCATCGGGACTATCACTCAGTGGTCGACAAGGGTTTCTTCATGGTTTACTGGGTTTTATCCACCTGGACTGTGCACTTGGCTCTTAGCATGTCAGTCACCCGCAGGCCAACCAGCTGCCAGGCCAGCGTGCTGAGATTCAAGAGTAAGGGTCCTTCCTAGCTAGCCAGGAACCTGGTGTACCCACCCCACCTTCTTTTTATCATCAGACTGACAACTTTCAGTACCTTATCTCCGACCTGCAGCAGGCTGAGAGATATGTTTTTACCTTCTGCAAAGACTGCGGAGCCGTTGAAATCAGCATAGCTGTTAAGTCCACAGCATTTCGTCTAAAAAGGAGGAAGATAATTATTTCTGAACTTGAACTAGAGCGATTCAGCGGTGGGAGTGGAAATTTCGGAGCCGCCCCTTTGCACGACGGTAGGGGGCGCTACTCCCATAGAAAACCAGATACACGGAGCCTTCTGGTGCTTCCGTACCTGCAGTCCCAAGCCTTAGGGATACACTCTCCTGTCTGTTTAAGTCCTTCCCCCAAACACTTTCCTTCTCAGGAAGGATGGGTGGGTCAACATCATCTTCAATTTATTGATAAGGAAAACTACAGGCTTAAAGCATTGCCCCGTTAAAAACACATCTAGCTCCTTTAACAGCAGGTTTGGGAAGCACTCCAGACGTGGGTAAGCCTCAGGAGACCTACCAATGAGAAATTAAAATCTAAGTCAAAGTGGGTGGAAATTAGCACGACTAAGGGAGGGCAGGTAAGCTCTAGGTATTGAAATCAGCAACTACGTCAGCCACGCCCCTTCTGGTTTCCACATCTCCTAAGGAAACACAACACTGACTGCAGAGATGTTCATTGCACCGTTGTTTATAAATGTGAAACAGGGAGGCAACCTAAATGTCCATCAATAGGGGATTGATTGGTTAATGACTGGTGGTTAAAAAAATAGTCTATTGGCTAACAGCTATTTCTGGGGAACAGAACTTATGGCAAGACATAGAGGAAACTTGAATGTCTATTGTCACACGAAAGAAACCAATGTGAAAAGGCTAGTGCTGTGTGATGCAACCTACTGTATGTGACATTCTGGAAAAGGTAAAACTATACACAGTAGGATTAGTGGTCGCAAAGGGCTGGTGATGGTGGATACAGGACATGATGCATTCGTCAAAACCCGTAGAATGTACCACACCAACAGTGAGCTCTGTTGTGAACTATGGACTTTAGTTAATAATATTGTATCAATATTGACTCATCAGTTGTAACAAATGTTCCACGCTAATGCAAGATGTTAGTAGTAGGGGAAACCTGGTAGCTGGGAGAGGAGGTTTATGGGTACTATCTGTATTTTCTATTCAATTATCAGTAAGCCTAAAACTGTTCTAAAAAAATTAACTCTATTAATTTTTTTTTTTTAAAGAGGTTTATTTGGCTCATGATTCTAGGACAGCTGCATCTGATGCGGGCTTCAGGCTGCTTCTGCTCATGGCAGAAAGTGGCCAGGTGTGTGCAAGTTCACATGGTTAGAGCAAGCAAGAGAGAGGGAAGGGAGGTGCCAGGCTCCTTTAAATAACCAGCTCTCATGGGAATTAATGGAGTGAGAAATCACTCACCCCCTGCCCAGCGGGTGTATTACTGTATTCACGAGGGATCTACCCCATGACCCAAACACCTCCCAACACATCCATTAACCCGTTAATCCAAGAATGCATGAATCTATTCACAAGGGCACAGTCCTCGTGATCCAATCATCTCTTAACAGCCCCCCCCTTTCAAATCCCATATTTGATTTCCCGCCCTCATAACACTGTTATACTAGGGATCTAATTTCAACATGAGATTTGGAGGGGACCTTCAAACTACAGCAAATGGTGTGGGAAAACAATTCCAATCTGTTGCGGAGTGGACAGGACAGTTTTCAAAGTGATTTCAGAACACATCCACCTTTTAAAAAAACTAGCACAAATATCAGTTCAGAAGAAAAAAAAAATTTTGAAAGGAAATCCACAAAAACGCCAGTATTGGTGGGCTTTGGATGATATTTTTTTCTTAACTGGGCTTTTCTGAAAATTTTTACAAATTGCCTATAATGAGCATATTCCTTTGGTACTCAGAAAAAGGAAAAAAAATGTTAAGAAAACGGAGGAATGTTCTCGTTGTTTTTAAAAGGTGACCCAGGGCAGAGGCCTGGGATGAATTACAGGCGCTGTCTGCAGCTGAGGCCTCTGCAGTTTTGGAAGGGTTTTCTCACCATCTCAGTGGACACTCCCTGCTGAGCCTGGTGGGGATACTGGACCTCATCTTGGACCCAGCAAGTTACAGAAGATTTGGGGAGACAAAAAATAGCTCTGACCTGAAACTTAGCCAGGTCCTCAGGGGTCATGAAAAACAATCTCGCCCAGCACAGGAATTTTCCTTGCAGGCTGTGTTCAGACTGTTTTCTGTCTTTCTCTTTTAGAAGATCTGGGAGAGTCTATGTATGAATTTCTTGGAGCCCTAACTCCATAGGAGGTGCTTAAATGGTTTGGAATCCTCAGTCCCATCCCTGGAGGCAGGCACTATTGTTGTACCCATTTTATGGATGAGAAACCTGAGGCACAGAGAGGGATGCCCTGTGCCCCCAGGCCACACAGCCTGGAGTGAAGGAGCCAAGATTCGAAGGTCGGTCTCCTGGCTCCAAAGTCAGGGCTTCTTTCCGAAGTGTGGCACCTGCCCATTCACTAGTTCACTCAACTTTTCATTCAACAAGCATCCATTGAGCACCTAGTGTATGCCAACCGCTGTGCCAAACAAGACAGATGTGATCCCTGCTGTTCTGAACTCAGATCTTTTAGGCATCTGCATGTGTAAACAATTACAACATTGGACCTGGCTTCTTTCTGAGAGCATCAGATGTTGAGATCTCACTACCTGCAGAAGCAACCTGGTCCATTACTAGTGGGCCCGGGAAGCTCAGCCCTCCACCAGGCAAAGGAGACTCTGAACACACTGCTGCCACATTCAGATGTCGGGCCTGACGTCTGCATGGCCATCTCTTCCACCTGGGCCTGGCTTCCGGAATCTCCCAGAAGCAGCCTCCGGCACTTTACCCCTTGCCCTTGTAATGCCTGAAGAGGCTCCAGGCATCACCTGACACCTTTTATGTGTTTACTGTGGCAGATGGAGCAGCTGGCACCAATGTCTGGCTTCCCTTACTTAAAAACAAAATGAAGCCATAGCCATTTTTCATCACAAAAGCAGCTTGTGCTGTAATTCCACTTATGGGAAAGATCTAGAACAGGCAAGTTCATAGAGACAGAATGCAGTAGAACAGTGGTTACCAGGGGGTGGGGGCACAGGAAGGAATGAGAAATTATGGCATAGTGGGTACAGAATTTCTGCTTGGAGTGATGAAAAATTTTGGAAATAGTGGGTGATGGTTGCATAACATTGAGAATGTAATTAATGCCACTAAATTGTACACTTAAAAATTGTATATGTAGGGGCCGGCCCCGTGGCGCACTCGGGAGAGTGTGGCACTTGTGAGTGCAGCAGCGCTCCCACCGCGGGTTCGGATCCTATATAAGGATGGCCGGTGCGCTCACTGGCTGAGCGCAGTGCGGGCGACACCAAGCCAAGGGTTGCAATCCCCTTGCTGGTCACACACACACAAAAAAAATTGTATATGTAGGGGCCGGCCCCGTGGCACACTCGGGAGAGTGCGGCACTTGGGAGTGCAGCAGCGCTCCCACCGCGGGTTCGGATCCTATATAAGGATGGCCGGTGCGCTCACTGGCTGAGCGCAGTGCGGGCGACACCAAGCCAAGGGTTGCAATCCCCTTGCTGGTCACACACACACAAAAAAAATTGTATATGTAAAAATGGCTAAAATGGCAAAATTTGTGTTGTATATATTTTACCACGATTTCAAAAGAGCATTTCTTAAAAAGTCACCTGTGCTTAGTGTTAAAATATCCAAATGCTGTAAAAATAACAACCTTTAAAAAGAGAGTCCATTTTACTCCTCCACATTTCTCCAGATTTTTTCTATTTTATATTAACCTTTATAACTACTTCTTTTTATTATTATTATCTTAAATAATCTGGGTCCTTTCCGTGGTGTTTTTTCGTATCTACTGTGTTCATTTGTATCTTCAGTGCTTGGGTACACAGTAGGAGCTCAATAGAGACCCTAGACCCTTTATTAAAGCCTCAAAGAAATGAGAGAATCCAGGTGTGTGGGGTCTAAACACCTGGGTGCCAGCCTCAGCTCTGCCTCTCGCTAATGATGGGACCTTGATCCTGCCACCTGGCCTCAGTATACCTTGGTCTTATCTGTAAAATGGGCTCAAGAAATGTTTTCAGGGCCGGCCCGGTGGCGCACTGCTACAGTGCGCCACTTGGGAGTGCGGCGGCGCTCCCGCCGAGGGTTCGGATCCCACATACAGACCGGTTCCCGCTCATTATAACACCCTGCTCCAATCTACTGAGCTAACCAGCCAGCCCTCAATGGGTGAATTGCATGGTATGCAAACTATATCTCAATAAAGCTGTTTAAAATAAAAAGAAAAGAAAAGTTTGCTGGGTGGTTACCTCACTTGCTTAGAGCTCAGCCCTGCAAACACCAAGGTCAAGGGTTCGGATCCCTTTACTGGCCAGCCACTCCCCCCACCCAAAAATAAAGAAAAGTTTTGCTGCTGAGCTAGGGGTGAGAGAAGCCAAGCCATGGCCCAAGGCCCAAGGTCAGCTGTCCACCCACCGAGGCAGTATGTGCAGCCCTGGGGCTCGACCTTGAAGCAGGAATAAACCTGAAAGAAGAAAGGAGATGCCCTAGGAGCCCAGTGCCCGTGGCTCAGGAGGAAGTTTGAGGTCAGATTGGCCTGAAAACGAAAACATAACATCGCCCAACTAGTAACCATTTCCTTTGTGGCCATGAAAAAATGGGCTACGACCTTCTTTTGTGGCTCGAAACCACGGAAGAGTTTCCCATTGTGGGATTCCTCACCACCACCACGTCGGAGGATTTTTTCTCATGGGTTTTTGGAGCACATATAGTGGCTCCTTGTCACTCTGAGGTCTAGTTCTACATTGTCCTTCTTTCTCTGCATTATCAAGTTGCCGTTTTGTTACCACTACCCCGAGACTCTCTTCTCTACGCAAGTCACCTTCTGAACCCTGCCGTGGCTGGTCTTAGTTTGGGCTCTCCAGAAGCCACTGCTCAGACAAGGATTGAGTACAAGCACTTTGTTTTGGTGGTGACCCCAGGAAGTACCAGCTGGGAAGAGGGAATGTATGAGTTTGCTGAGACCGTCGTGACAAAGCACCACAGACTGAGCAGCTTAAACAATAGAAAGTTAGTGTCTCACAGGTCTGGAGGCTGGAAGTCCAAGATCAAGGTGTCAGCAGGGTTGGTTCCTTCTGAGGCCTCTCTCCTTGGCTTGCAGATGGCCATCGTCTCCCTGTGTCTTCACCTGGTCTTCCCTCTGTGTGTGTCTCTGTGTCCAGATCTCCTCTTTGTATGAGGACACCTGTCCTGTTGGATTAGAGCCACCTAATGAGCATCTCTGCAATCTTGGGCATTTCTGGGCTTCCTCTTTTGTGAGTTGCCTGTTTCTTTTCTTGGCCTTTTTCCTATAGGGGGGCGGGAGGGTGGGG
>NW_007727075.1:344320-355231 GCF_000696425.1 Galeopterus variegatus | reverse complement strand
CGGCGGGAGCGCTGCCGCGCTTCTCAAGCGGCGCACTGTAGCAGTGAACCACCGGGCCGGCCCGGAAGGAGTTTTGCTCCTTCCAAGTCACCTTCACTTTAGAATCAGAGCAATCTTTCTTTCTTTTTTTTTTTTTTTTTTTGTCCTTTTTGAGACCAGCCGCACTGGGCTCAGCCAGTGAGCGCTGTGAGCGCACCGGTCATCCCTATATAGGATCCGAACCTGCGGCAGGAGCGCCACTGCGCTGCCAGCGCCGCACTCTCCTGAGTGTGCCACGGGCTTGGCCCCAGAGCAATCTTTCTAAATCACATGTCTGGCTGCCCCCCTCTCTTGTTCAAAAGTTGCCCGTGGCTCCCTAGTGCCCTTGCAGTAAAGTCTGGCTAGATCCCACCAACTTCCCCAGTCTCCTTTATTTCAACTTGTCTTCTCAAACTCTGTACTCCAGTGAAATAAATGCCCATCAGTCTCCTGAATGCTTCTCCTCCAGGCCTCTGCTCCTGCTATTCCTACTGCCTGGAAGACCCTTAATCTGCCTCACTCTGCACAGCCTTGAGATCTCAGCTTAGATGCCCCCTCCTCCAGGAAGCCCTCCTGCTGGGTTAGACATTTCCTCAGGGCCCCTGCAGTGCCTGGGATCCCTTCAACATGGCCCTGATTGCTATGTTTTTGTTATCATCTTCTGACAGGGCAGTCCACTCTCTTCCTGACAGCAGAAACCATATTGTTTCTTGGGCATCACTCTATATCCAGTGCCCTGCACACAGCATAGCACACAGTAGCTGCTCAGTAAATGCTTGTTGAGTAAATGATTGGAATCAGAACTAGAAAGCGTTCTGGGGCAGGCCTGTGCAACTGTTAATCACGGAATCTTCCAGTTTCCAGATGCGCCTCCTTTCTGCCCTCCTTCTCTCCCCAAACTCTAGATTGTACATGAAATTCCTAGACTGTGCATGAAAATCTTGCCCAGCACAAGCTTCCCATTGAGCAGACACTGATTGAGGACAGACAGCACAGACTTTCTAGCCTATGAACATCCACCATTCATCTTCTAGCTGGCCCCCAGGCACCTGGGCACAGACACCCCTGTACTTTGCCCAGGGGCATAAGAGACCCTGCTCAGAGCAGTTGTGTGGGTCCTATGCAGGGGTCTCAAACTCATGGCCCTAAGGCTAATTTGGCCATTAGCTGAGGATTGTTTGGCTTGTATCATGTTTTATTTTTTAAAAGGTGATAAAATATACCTAACATAAAATTTACCCCTTTGACCTTTTTTTTCCCTTTGGCAGCTGGCCAGTAAGGGTGGCCACTTTTTTAAGTGCCCAGTTCAGTACAGTCGCAGGGTTGCATAAGTATCATCACTATTTCCAGTAGCCTTGTTTTTACAAAGCTTGAATCTGATGGCTTTGGTGGGACCCTCCAGTTTGCCGTAGGCCCCACCACTCTCTTATACCAAGCAGCATCATATCATTGTCACCTGTCCAGCCCCTGAAGTCCTTTGAGTTTGCATCCTTTGGTTAAGGGCTCTTGGACTATTTTTCTGGAGTTCCCCATGATTGGCCAGGTGCCTCGCTGGGTCATTCTTCTCAAATCCAGTATATGTGATGATCAACTTGACTGGACCATGGGATGCCCAGATAGCTGGTTAGATATTATTTCCAAGTGTGTCTGTGGGGGTGTTTCCAGAAGAGATTAGTATTTGGATTGGTGGACTGAGTGAAGCAGGTGATCCTCCCCAATGTGGGAGACACCATCAATCTGTTGAGGCAGAGGAAGGTTGACTTCACTCTCTGCCTGACTGCTGAGCCTGGATGTCAGTCTTCTGCCCTCGGTGTTCCTGGTTCTCAGGCCTTCTGGAATCTACACCATTGGCTCTCTGTCTCTTCAATCTTTGAATTGTACTACTGGCTTTCCTGGGTTTCCAGCTTTCAGACAGCAGATCATGGGACTTCTCAACCTCCATAATCACAAGAGCCAATTCCTTACAATAAATTTCATTATATGTATATATGCAGCTTGGGGACCAACCTTAGAATGTGGGGCTGAGAATTGTTATAGGGATGGGTCGGAGTCAGACAGTGTGGCCAGTTTCACTGACAAGAGACCCCGGACTGGTTGGCAGGATTTTTGTGGTGAGAACATGACCTGGCCACGGCAGGGAGGTCAGCATGCCAAGGGCCATGCTCCATAATAATACTGATAATTTAATGATCATCACTACATTTGCTTATCAATGAGTAAGTGCCAGGGACTGCACCAATCTCCTTACAATGCACCTAAGCTCATGCCAACTCTGTGAGGAAGGAATGGTTATGATCCCATGCTGCAGGTAGGCAAACTGAGGCACAGGGAGGCGAGGTCAGTAGTCCTCTATTGCACAGATAGCAAGTGGCCAAACCTGGACTTGGACCCAGGCTTTTCTCACTCCAGAGTCCCAGCTCTTTAATCCTGATGCTGTGCATTATTATGTCTTAGAAGATGCCTCTCAGACAAGGGCAACATGCTTAACCCTAAGGATGAGATCAGAAATGGTGGCCCTGCAGCTAGGCAGTTACCAAAGCATGTCCGAGCACCTACTACCAGGTGCCAGGCACTGACTGGGCATGCGGGCAGGCTTCCCAATGTCTCTGCTGTCTTGGATGACTCAGCTTCCTTTTCTTATTTTGGCCACTTATCCCCACAACACCAAGGTCAGAAGCTGATCTCCAAGTGGAACAAAAAAATCCGAGTTTATTTGCAGTGTTTTCTTTTTTTTTTTTAAGATGACTGGTAAGGGGATCTTAACCCTTGACTTGGTGTTGTCAGCACCACGCTCTCCCAAGTGAGCTAACCGGCCATCCCTATATAGGGATCTGAACCCGTGGCCTTGGTGTTGTCAGCACCACACTCTCCCGAGTGAGCCATGGGCCGGCCCCGATTTGCAGTGTTTTCAAACTGCAAGTCCCCGTCTCCCTGTTGGGCTACTAGGTTAGACAGGATTCTCCAGGGAATCAGAACCAGGAGCCCCTCCCACGGCTCCACCCTTGGCTCCAAGGGGCTGCACTGTCTTCCCAGACCCTCACCCAAATCCAAGTTCAAATGCCCACAGCCACCTTCCCCCACTCACGGCTGGGGGCTGGGAATGCCACATCACAGTGGAGACAGGCTTGGGTGCCAGCCAGATCCAGGTTCAAGTCTCAGCTCTGCTACTGAGCGGCTGTGTGATATCAGGCAGGTTTCTTCCCCTCTCTGGGCCTCGCGGGCTCTTCACCCACCAAATGAGAATAATAAAGGCTCCCACTTCCTGCAGCTGATGCAGAAGTAGATGGTGATGGGGAGGAACTCTGGGTAAATGTCAGCAGCCATTACTATTATTACTGACAACCACATTATTGTTTTTCCAGCAGCCTCTCACCACGAGGAGCCCCCTGGTGGAAGGTTCTCCCAGCCCACAGGAGGTCAGAAGAGGAGGGTCTCTCTCTCAGGCCCGAGAAATGGGTCTACCAGGAGGGAGAAAAAAGCAAGGGTGCCCAGGCTGGGGTGGAGCTGATGGCCCAAGGCCTTCTCCCAGGCCCCACAGGTGCTCAGGGGTGATAGCATCTCTGCATGGCACTGTCCCCAAGGAGGTGAGAGACAGGAGGTTAAGTCCTCTTTTCTGAGAGACCCAGGAGCAATGACAGCCCCTCCACTCTCTCTCTTTCTGTTATGGACTAAATATTTGCCCTCCCTTCCCCCACCAAATTCATTTGTTGAAGCCCTAACCTTTGATGTGATGGTACTTGGAGATGGGGCCTTTGGGATATAATTAGGGTTTGATGAGGTCATGAGGGTGGAGCCTTCATGATGAGATTTGTGCACTTATAAGAAGAGGAAGAGACAGCAGAGCTTTCTCTCTGTCCATGTGCACACACTGAGGAAGGGCCATGTGAGGACACAGCAAGAAGGCGGCCGTCTACAAGCCAGGAAGAGAGCCCTCACCAGGAACCAAATCAATTGGCACCTTGATCTTGGATTTCCCAGTCTCCAGACCTGTGAGAAATAAATTTCTGGGGGTTTTTTTTGTTTTTGTTTTTTGTCTTTTTCCGTGTCCAGCAACGGATCGCAACCCTCAGTGTCGCCCCTGTACCGGACCGGGACCGGCAACGGGACCGCAACCCTCGGTGTTGCCTCCGCGCCTTGCTCAGCCAGTGAGCGGGAACCGGTCTGTATGCGGGATCCGAACCCTCGGCGGGAGCGCCGCCGCGCTTCCCAAGCGGCGCACTAGCGCAGTGCGCCACTGGGCCGGCCCAAAGTTTCTGTTGTTTAAGCCACACTATCTATGGTATTTTGTAATGGCAGCCCAAGATAAAATATCCTCTTTTTTTAAATAACTAATATGTATTAAGTACCAACCATAAGTCAGCCCTGAGCAAAGGGCTTTCCACACATGAACTCATTTAATTTTCACCTTAACCCAGTGGCTTTCACTTACATGGGGTGATTATAATCCCTCCCCTTACTTGACATCTGACAATGTCTGGGGGCATTTTTGGTTTTCACAATTGAGAGTAGGGGAGGCTCCTGGCATCGAGGGGGTAGAAGCCAAAGATACTGCTCAACATCTTCCCATATTCACAAGAGTCCCCATCACAAAGAACAATACAGCCCCAAATGTCAACAGTGCAGGCTTGTAACACCAAGGTCAAGGGTTCGGTTCCCTGTACTGGCCAGCTGCCAAAACAAAACAAAGCAAAAATCCCAAACAAGCAAATAAAAAACAGTGGTGAGGTTGTAAAACCCTGTGCCGACTTCTGACCTAGATTCTCTGGTTTTCTCTGTCTCACAGGTGAGCACACTGAGGCCCAGAGAGATTAAAGGTCACACAACCCAGAAGTAGTGATGAAATCATCTTTTCCCTGAAGTTTTTCTCAGGAAAATGTTCAGATATATAGAAAGGACGGTTGGGGGAAGGCCTGTATACCTGTCATTCAGATTCACTAATTTGTGTGTGTGTGTGTGTGTGTTTTAATAAAACTTTGCAAAGTGAGCTGCAGATCACACAAGCTGTCACCCCTATATTACCTCAGCAGGGATCGCCACATTCTCATGACCCATGGATCCAATTGCCCCCAAGAACATCTCTCTCTATAAAATACACTTGTAAAATTTCCTTTTGGGGAGAGGTGGACAGTTTAATGAATTTTAACATGTACATATTCATGCACCATCAGAAGACAGAGATGTTCCATCACCCCCAGAATTCCCTGGTGCTGTCCTTGTGTCGCCAGCCCCTCCCTGTAGCCCCAACAAAGCACTGATCTACTCTTCCACTCTGTAGTTTTGTCTTGGTGAGAATGTCATAGAAATGGCATCATACAATATGTAGCCTTTGGAGTCTGGTCTCCTTCATGAAGAGTAATGAACTTGAAATTCACCCAAGTTGTTGCCTATATCAATGGTCTGTTCCTTTTTGTTGATGAAGAATATTCCATTGCATGAATAGACCCTGGTTTGTTTTACGTTCACACTGAAGAACCATTGGGCTATTTCAAGCCATTGATGATTATGAATGAAATTGCTATAATCATTCATGTATGGGTTTTTATGTGAACATAAATTTTCATTTCTGTTACAAAAATACCCAAAAGTGGGATTGCTGGGTTGTAGGACAGTTGCATGGTTAGTGTTTTAAGAACCACCAAACTGTTTTTCAGAGAGGCTGTACTATTTTGCACTCCCAGGAGCATAAGAGTGGTTCAGTTTCTCTACAACCTCATCGGCACTTGGTATTGTTGTATTTTTTGTTTAGCCATCTCATAGATGTGAAGCAAAAGGCTTTTAAAGCTGGTGTCATGGGGCAAGGTGCAGAATTCAAACCCAGGTGTCTAGATGTTTGTCCTCTGCATAGAGCCGCCCTCTCTTCTTTGCAGAGCTGTTTTGTAACAATAAAGGAAGAAGTTGGGCTGAGAAAACTTGGTCCATCTAAAAGAAGGAGTTTTGTCAAAGTCATTACTGCCTGCTCCAAAAGGTTGTGCTAAGAAGGGAACAGGGTTTGAGGACAGGGCTGGCTCTGGGTTCAAAACTTAACTCTATCATTTGTCAGCTGGGTCACCTGAGCCTTATTTTTCCATTGGGTGAATGCGCCTTGCAAGCCCCATCTCAGGCGAGGTGTGTGGATAATCTGGTGACACTATGCTGGTAAAGGGGCCACCAAAGGGTGGAGGTTATTAAGGAGGGGGCTGGCCGGTTAGCTCAGGTGGTTAGAATGCAGTGTTGTAATACCAAGGTCAAGTGTTTGGATCCCCGAACCAGCCAGCTGCCAAAAAATAAACAAATAAACAAGAGGGTGAGGGACAGCAATGGTGAACAAGGTGCGGCCACCCTCTCTGCCTTGGCCCCTAAGCCCTGGCCAGTCAGTGAGAAAGTTCCCACAGAACTCAGCCCCCCACAGTCAACCCACACTGGGGCTTCAGTGGAGGAAGAGGTGGCAAAGGGAACCTCGAGCAGAGAAGGACTCATGGTGAGTCCAGTCCTGGGGGTGCCAGTCAGTCCTGAGGGCTTGCTCAGCCTCAGTTTCCCCAACCACCAAAAGGAAGCAAAATGAGCCCATATTGCAGCTGAAGCAATGATTTATACGATGCAAAAGTCTCCCTCCCTGGAATGCAATTTAGCAATAAAAAGAAATAAGTTGTCAAGCCGTGAAAAGACATGGAGGGACCTTAAGTGAACATTGCTACGTGAGAGAAGCCAGTCTGAAAAGGCTACATACCGTATGATTCCAACCATATGACATTCTGGAAAAGGCAGAACTATGGAGAAAGTAAAAATTTCAGTGGTGATCAGGGGTTGGGGGAAGGGAGGGATGAATAGGCGGAGCACAGGAGATGTTCAGGGCGGTGAAACTAACCTGTGTGATGCTATAGCAGCGGATACAAAAATATGCATTTGTCAAAACCCGTAGAATGTACAATACAAAGAGTGAAGCCCAATGCAAACTATGTTGATAATAATGCATCAGGATCGGCTCATCAGTTGTAACAAATGCTCCACACCAAGGCAAGATGTTAATAATAAGGTAAACTGCAGGGCAGGGCAGGGGAGTATATGGAGACTCTCTGTACCATGAGCTCAATTTTCTGTAAAATTATGCTACTCTAAACAATAAAGTCTATTTGTTAAAAAAAAAAAAAAAAAGAAAGAAAGAAAGAAAAGCTCCCCTCTTGCTAGTACCCCCAGCTCCACCAATTTCTTGGAAGTCTTTGAAAGGAGCACCTGCAAAATTTAGTAAGTATGGGAATATACATTTTTTGCAAATATTTTACACAAAAGGTGGCCTCCAACATACTCTGTTTTGCACCTTGCTTTTCTTATTCCAGTCCATTCCATGCAGTGCATAGATGTAGTTCTCATTGTTTCTTTTGTTGAAATATAATTCTTGTTCTTTTCCACAGCTGCAAAGTATTTTCCCGTGCAGACAGGGATGCCCGCCCCGAGGGATAGTAATTTCTAATCTTGGCTATTTATTCAATGCTACTATGAACACCCTCATAGATGTATCATTTTCTATGCAAGGAATAGATTTCTAGAAGTGGACATTCTGAGTCCAGGGGCTCATAGGGTGGTAATCTTGAAACGTCCAGCCGATTTGTCTCCATTGACACCGTCTTTTTTTTTTTTTTTTTTTTTTTTTTTTGGTGGCTGGCTGGTATGGGGATCCAAACCCTTGACCTCGGTGTTATAACACCACACTCTAACCAACTGAGCTAACTGGCCAGCCCTGACGCTGTCCTTAATGATACCCCTGCTGGCGACGGACATGAGAATCAGATCTTCCAGAAATAAACCAGATGATGTCTCTGCCCTGCTCTGCACCCCTCCATGGCTCCCTACTTCCCAGAGGGCAAAGCCCAGCCTCCCACTGTGAGACCCTGCAGGATCTGGCCCCACTGACCCACTGTCCTAGAATCTCACCCTCCTTTCCCTGCCATCCATGCCGCAGCCACGCCCCTGACTTCTACTTCTCTTGGTCTTTGCCTGTGCTGTTCCCTCTGCCTGGAACTCCCTCTCTTCCTGATTCTGCCTGGCCGACACCCATTGGAACTTCAGGTCCCAGCACTGACATCACCTCCTTCCAGCAGGCAATGAATGAATGAATGAGGTGGAAAAGGGAGATGGCGGACTTACAGGGGCAGGTGAGGGGGTCTGTAGGCAACTGGGAGGAGTGGGGCTCCCTCCTGGGGTAATGGGGAGCCACAGCAAGCTTTTAAGTACGGGAAAGGCATGTTGGGAAATTCTGCTTTTCTGCAGGGGGAACCTCAGCTTTTTGTGAAACGGGGCCCTTACCAGTGGAAGTTACAAGTGTATAGAATAAAACACGCAGGATGGCAAAAGAAATCGATCACATCGGGATACAGTTGTCAAAATATGCTTTTATTGTGATGGGATTAGTGCTTCTTTATGAACACGTTAGGTAGCCAGGCCAGTGGCCAGTCTAATGACTGCCATTATTCAGAAGCAGGGGTGAGGGTTTGCAATGTTTCAAGGAATCTGCAACCTCCAGATGCGACATGAAGATGTCTCAGTTTCTGTTGCTGGCAGTCGTGGGATCTGCCCACATTCCTAAAGGAAGGAAAAATTCAGTTTCAGAGGTTGGTGAAAATAAAGATGGGAGTTTTCCTCCTCCTAGGTCATGGACTCCCCCTGAGATCTATTTGCAGACTCCTTGGGTGCTGGGGGACCCTGGGCATTGCGAGGTGATAAAAACACCTGGACAAGGAGCGAACTCAATGGCAGTGAGGGCTGGCCAGTTAGCTCAGTAGACTAGAGCGTGATGTTATAACACCAAGGTCAAGGGTTCGGATCCCTGTACTGGCCAGCAGCCAAAAGAAAAAAAATCAATGGAGGTGGCACCGAGAGGAATAAGCAGTGAGTTCCAGAGACGAAGCACAAGTATCCAGCCAGAAAAGCATCCAGAACCTGGTCCATCTGTTCAAAGAAAAACAGGAAGCCTCTGACCTGCCCCTCCAGTCTCTCCAGACCCAGCCTTTGTCTTTGTGGCAAACTCTCAAAGGCAGGCCTGGACACCCTGAGCCGGCTTCCAGCTTCCTTCCTTGGCTCCGGAAGCAGCAGGAAAAACAATCTGACCAGGCAGTATCTCCCTGGGTTTTACGCTCTCCTGATAACACCTCGCTAGCCCCCATCACGGCCCTGTCGGATCAGCACTGAGGTTACTGTGCCCACTTCACAGATGAGGAAACTGACCCTCAGAGAGGCCCCAGGTCATGCACTCTAGCTGTGGCCAAGCTGGGACTCAAATCCAGGTCTCTCTAGGCTCCTGCCCATTATTGTTCCTACTCTGAGTTCACCCCCGATTACAAGACACACATTCATCCATTCATTCATTCATTCATTCGTCCGTTCATCAAATGATTCACTAAGTTGTCAAAATGCATCTGAAGAACCAGGGAAAGGTTTCCCTGAAGACGACAGAGTTAGGTTCAAGTCCTACGACTCAAACCGTGTGTGATTCGAGGCTGGTGGCTGCTCCTCTCTCAGCCTCAGTTTCCCTCACGTGTAGGATGATGGCCTGGGATGAAGAAACCACCTCCTGGGGATCAGTCAGAGCCTGCAGATGGCAGGTGCGGGAGGCTTGTTGAATGGATGTCCCTGGCATGCTGCTCCCCACCCAGCCTTGCTTGCTCACCTCCCCTTGTGGCAGCAGGACTCCCTGCCTGTGGGCAAGTGTCCTGGGCCCGCTGTCCCCACCATTCTCGCTGCAGGCACCAGGGGGCAGTGGGCACCCACATTCGGCCTCTCTCTACCCACCCCCAGCACCCTCCAGTTTGGGAGGCCTAGGGAACCTCCCTCTCCATGAGCAATTGATCCCCTTTCCTGATCCCCCTTCTGTGGGGCTGGTGTCTCCTGCCACACTAATGGCAGTAATGGTAGGCACCAGAGGACAGGAAGGCATCAGGTGTCCTGATCACTTCTGTCATTGGGCCCCTGTACCACTGTGCCTCATTCATTCTCATCTTGAGCACCTACAGTATGCACAGCCCTGTGCTGGGCACTGGGGACACTGCAGTGAAGAAGGCAGAGAAATATCCCTGCCCTCATGGGCCTGACATTAGAGTAGGGGGACAGACACCATGGAACCAAGGGGTTATTATTGAGAGTGATCAGGGTCGTGACAGGGAAAACCCAGGGGCTGAAGGGGCCCACAGGAGTCCCTGACCCAGCTTCGGCAGGGGAGGGAGATGGCCAAGGAAGGCTTCCAAGAGCAAGAGGTGTGAGACCTGAAGAATGAATAGAAGTTGGTTCAGGTAAAGAGTGGGGGAAGGGCTCCCACTTAGCTCAGTTGGTTAGAGCCTGGTGCTGATACCACCAAGGTCAGGGTTCAGTCCCTGTACCAGCCGGCCACCCCTCCCCCACCTCGAAATTGCTACAATGATTCAAATAGTGAGGTCCTGAGCAAGCACTGAGCAGCACTGAGCAGCTGACCAGGAAAACTGAAGAGAGCCCGGAAAACGATACAATGCGGCACAGGGCACCAACTACGCCACCCCTCCCCCACCTCGAAATTGCTACAATGATTCAAATAGTGAGGTCCTGAGCAAGCACCGAGCAGCACTGAGCAACAGAACAGGAAAACTGAAGAGAGCCCGGAAAACGATACAATGCGGCACAGGGTGCCAACTACATGCCAGGTGCTGGGAGCCCCATGGAAACAGGTAACCCAGCAACTGGGCCACAGCGTGACTGGGGCTTTAATAGGGGATGCACAGGTAGCTGTGGGATGCAGGGATGTCCAAGCTGAGGTTTCAGGAATGAAGAAGGGGTCAGGCAGATGTGGAGTGCGTGGAACAGCGCTCCAGGTGGAACAGCATGAGCGGCGCCGTGGAGAAAGGAGCACGGTCTTCAACTCCATTCCATCTTTCACATGGATGTTCACCTTGC
>NW_007727075.1:341752-344018 GCF_000696425.1 Galeopterus variegatus | reverse complement strand
CGTGGAGAAAGGAGCACGGTCTTCAACTCCATTCCATCTTTCACATGGATGTTCACCTTGCCAGAGCCCAACCACCTCCCACCATCCCTTCAGTCCCACCCCTGTCCAGCCCAGTCACTCCCCCCCTGGACCAGTGCAGTCACCTCCTTCGTGATCCACCAGCTCCTGCCTCAGTGTATTCTCCCCACAGCAAGCAGAGAAGGCCAAAGTCCTCGCCAGGCTTAGCCTCTGTTTGAGCAGCTGCCAGAGTCACCCCAGCCCCGCCCGGCTGAGTCAGGCCTGGCTGTGCCCTAGAGAGAAACAGCCTTGCCAATCAGGTCTGGCAGGCACCGGGGTGGGCACTGGGCTCCAGGCAGCTGGGGTAGGGCCTTGGCTTGGAGGGATCTTTGAAGCAGTGTTTCCACCAAGGCAGGGCTTGAGGTTGCTGGGCTGAAAGCCCCCACTGTCTTCTACAGGGCATCAGCCCCCACAAGGGACTGGAGCTCAGTGTTCCAGGGCCCCAGCCAACTCCCAACATCTATGCCTCATGCTGTGACTGATCACAAGCCTTCATGGGGCAGATGAAGAGACTGAGGTTCAGAGAGGTTGAGAAGTTTACCCTAGGTCACACAGCTGGGTCCAGATTGGGATCCAGCTGGTGTCTAGAGACAATCGCTTTAAAGTTAGACTCCCTGGATCCCAAACTTGGATCTGACACTGATTCACCAGGCAGGGCAAGTCCTCTCTCTGGGTTTTCCTCAGTTTCCTCATCTGTAAAAGGGGGATAACGGCAGCACCCACACACGGGAAAGGGAACAGCACATGCGAAGGCCTGGAGGTGGAGCTGTGAGCTGGTATTTAGAGGAATATTGAGGAGACCAGGCAGCTGGAGTGCAGTGATTGAGAGGGAGAGTGGGAGGAGGCAAAGGCAGGGAGGTGACAGGGGCAGGTTGTGCAGGGACTTGGGGGCTGTGGACTTTGGCTCTTACCCCGAGGGATGTGGGAGCCACGAAGAGTTCTTGAGCAGAGGAGGGACGTGATGAGACTCAGGTGTTCCTAGGCTCCTTCTGGCCACTGAGGGGGGAACAGACTGTGGCAGAGGGAGGGGGGAGATCAGAGTTAGTGGTGGCTGGCCTGGAACTAGGCAGAGGGCAGGTGAGAAAGCCGCAAATCCTTGGTCATCTCCATGTCTCCTGCCCAGCCTGGTTCCCAGCAGCCTGAGAGCAGAGGCAGGGACTCTAGCCCGGGAGACCGTAGGGTGACACGGGGTGGGGCACAGCAGGGAGTGCTGGGCGGAGTTCCACCTGGCATCTCCCAGGCCAAAGTGGCTGGACCACTCGCGACAGGCACGTGGGCTGCTGACACACCTGCGCACATGTCGCATGCCAGGCTGAGAGTCCTGCTGTGGCCTCACTAGCCCAGATGCTATCCTGGGCCTAAGTGGCGAGGTTTAGGGGTTCTCCCACAATCCAGGCCTCCTTCCTGTGGGCTCGGGACCTGACACTGATTCACTGGGCAACTGGGGCAAGTCGCTCTGTTTCTCTGGGCCTCAGTTTCCTCATCTTTAAATGGGGGGCAATGCCAGCACACATACAAGGGAAAGAGAACAGCATGTGCAAAGGCCCTGAGGCAGAGCAATGTCCTAGTATTATTCAGCCTCAGATTCTCCCTAGGACATTTTCTGACCAAGGCTGGAGGGTCCAGGAGGAGGGACCAGCCTGTGCAAAGTCATGGAGGAGGGCAAGAGGTTGACACATCTAGAGATGAGTTGGGGCTGAAGAACTCTTCAAAAACGCTGCTGCAGTGGGGCTGGGAGAGGAGCACTCAGAAGAGACTGGAGGCCTCAAATTAACCAGACATCCCACATCTTCCTTCCTGTGGTCCGGGACTGGCTCACTCAAGTCCCACCTCCAGGTCCTGAGTCACAGCTCCTGACACCCCAGACCCAAGCTGGATCCCTCTGCCTCCCCCACCCCAGACTGGGACGCACCCCATGGAGACCACTGCGAGCCACTCTGAGCAAGCACCCGACCACCTCTAGGCCTCAGTTTACCCACCTGTCAATTGGAAAGAAATAATAGTTCCTTCCCTGTATGTGAACCTCAGGGCCATGCTCAACACACGGTAGCAGTTATGCCGCTATGATTATTACATGTGTGAACGTTGTTATTGTTTTCCAGCCAGGAGTCAGAGGGGGACAAAGAGCGCACCCCCGGGGGGTCCGGGACCCACCCGGCCTCGGTCCCTGCGCTTCTCCTCCCATCCCCTCCCAAGCCACCCCCCCCAG
>NW_007727075.1:334675-340805 GCF_000696425.1 Galeopterus variegatus | reverse complement strand
GGACTGCGGGTGCCGGGCGCCCTCCGCGGTCCCTCCCCGTCTCCGAGCCTCTCGCCGTCCCCGCGCCCGCGGGGATTGGGGTGGGAGGACTTTCCGTCCCCTCCTCTGTGCCTGGTGCTCCGGGCGGCCTTTGAAACCCCTCGGGAAGTGTCCCGTGCCCTTCCCCCCAGCCAGGGTCCAGTGCCTGGCCGTCTGGAGGGGCAGGGGACAGCTGTGCACGCTCCCCCACCTCCCGCTTCGGGCTCTCCCAGCACGGGCTGGACGCGCTGGGGATGGATGCGTGATTGAATGGAGAGAGTGGGGGCTGGGGAGAGAACCAGCTGGTGGGCAGACGGGGGAGGGGACAGGCGCCAGGCGCTGGGGGATCCATTTCCGTGGCCACTGGGGATTGTGAGGGACTTAGCCTGGGAGGGGGATGTCAGACTCTCAGGGATTGTAAAAAGCCTTGCCCTCAATTGGGGTCTTTGCTTGTGACTAAGATGGCTTCAGAATCTGCCCAGGTCACCTCTCCCCAGGGACCTGTCCTGACTGCCCTCAGGTGAAAAAGCCGCCCTTTGGGTAGGTCCCTGGTCTGATGGAGGAACAAGAAAAAGATCCCACTCTTGGGGGTAGATATAATGGGGGAGACAGAAGAGGGACAGGAGAAAGCAGATTTTATGTTAGTGGTATGTGCTATGGGGACATGCGAGACAGGAAGGGGGACGGGGATGGAAGGGACTATTTTAGATATGGGAGGTGGGTCAGGAAGATCTGGATGAGCAAAGACCGGAAGGAGGAGAGGGACGGAGCCATGTCCACTTGTGGAGGAAGAGAGGTCCAAACACAGGGAAGGGCAAAGGCCCTGAGGCTGGAACAGAGTGAGTGAAGGGGACAGAAGCAGTAGATTGACTAGGGCCTTGTGGGCTGTGAAAGGACTTTGACCTTGACCCCAAGTGAGGTGGGAGCCGTGGAGAGTTCTGAGCAGAGGAGGGACGTGACCTGGTGTCTGGGGCACAATGGTCAGGCAATTTTTATGATCTATCTTTATCTCTGTCTCTCTAAATCGTCTCTGTCTTGGACCTTTGGAGTCTCTGAGCCTGGGGACATTATTGCTGTCTGTTTCTTTGTCTCTCAATCCCTATGTCCTTGGGTTCTGGCTTGTAGAAGAACAAGGGGTCTTAGGTCCTACCCTGGGGAACAGATGCTGCAGAGCCCAGGGTAAGAATAGAGGAAGATCCTGGGGCCCCAGTGAACTGTGAGCAAGTGGTCCAGGGCTTCCAGAACAGCCTGTTGGGCACCCAGGTGTCAACATGCTCAGACCTGGGCCTATATTCATCTATTCATTCATTCAATCGTTCATCCTACAAATGCCAGATTAACCTGGGTATTAGATAGTGTCCCAGTTTCCTGATGAACAGATCCTTTTTTTTAAAAAAAAGAGGTTTTGGTGGGGGGGTGGCTTAAAAATTCAAAATTTTATGAATGTAGATAACATGTGCCAATGTTGCCATATGTCATATAATTTGTTCTTTTTTTTTTTTTTAAAGATGACTGGTAAGGGGATCTCAACCCTTGGCTTGGTGTTGTCAGCACCACGCTCAGCCAGTGAGCGAACCAGCCATCCCTATATAGGATCCGAACCCGCGGCCTTGGTGTTACCAGCACCGCACTCTACCGAGTGAGCCACGGGCCGGCCCAATTTGTTCTTTTTTTAAACTTGTAATATTTTCAGTCAAATATGATATAGAATGATGATAATGATCAGCACTTATTATGCACCTATTGTGTGCTGGTCCCCATCTGGGATGTCACTTGTTTAATCATCCCCACAGCCTGTTGATGCAGGTGTCACTGTTGAAACCTAGGCTCAAAGTGGTTAGAAGTCACTCCAGTGGGGAAGCGAGCCCAGAACAATCTTGGAACCGTGCCTCTTCCCGCCCTCATGTGTCCTAAAGCACGTTTATGCAATTTCTTCCTGGGTGTCTCTGAGAGTAGCATCCTCATTCTGAGCCTCAGTTGTCCAACGTGGGGCAGTTTACATTGCTCATGTAAAGAAGTGATGATTTGTTGCAGAAGTGGGAGGGAAATGAGTCATACATTGATAAGTTTCAAAATCCCCATGGTACCTTTCATATTTCAGGAAAACAAATCTCTCTAGCCCTTTTCCTGAATATATCTGCACACACAGGCACGCATGTATGTTTCAATTTTTTGCCTTTTTAAAAACTGTGACAATATCCAGACAGAAAAGTACAAAGTTTAAAGAATAATTATAAATGAGATGGCAGGGAAAGGCCACTTGGGTCCAGATGGGGAGCATCTCCAACTTCCCAGGTCCCCCATGCCCTTCCCCCACCCCTACTCAGCAGTCCCCTGGTCTGCACCTAGTTCTAGTTCCAGTTCCCCACAGGGAACCGCTATGCCAGTAGCTACCACCACTTACATTTTCTCCATCTGAGTTGGCTCCCTGTCTGCCCTGGTTTAGTTTTGCCTGTTTTAGAACATCCTATAAATGGAATCAAGGGATGTGGAGTCCATGTGTCCAGTTCTGTTCACTCAGCATGATGTCAGGAAGGCTCAGCGATGTTGCTGCCTGTAGTCCTTTTTCATTGCTGCGTAGTATTCCCCACCTCTGTTTCCTCATCTTTGACCAGTGAACATGAGAATTGTCTTGCTTTGGGGCTTCCACAATCAGGGCTGCTGTGAACAGTCTTGGCCATGTGTTTCCTCCTGAGTATCTACACCATGGAGTGGAATTGCTGGACTGGCCTGTCTTCAGCCTTGCTTGATAATTACAGATGGTTTTTAATAATTACAGATGATTATTACAGATGCATTGTTGTAACCAGCCGTACATTGCAGTGGATGAGAGTTTTAGTTGCTTCGTGTTCTCGCTGGTGCTTGTAGTATTTGTCTTTAAAAATTTCTATCAATTGGGCCGGCCCGGTGGCGCACTGGAGAGTGCGCTGCTTGGGAGTGTGGCGGCACTCCCGCTGAGGGTTCGGATCCCATGTGGAGACCGGTTCCCGCTCACTGGCTGAGCGCGGTGCGGGCGCAACACCGAGGGTTGCGATCCCGTTACCAGTCAGTAAAAAAAAGACAAAAAGGAAAAAAGAATTTCTATCAATTGAATGTTTATATGATTTTATATGGATTTGTTTTCTTTCTTTCTTTCTTTTTTTGGAGGCTGGCTGGTACGGGGATCCAAACCCAAGACCTTGGTGTTACCAGCATCACGCTTTACCACTTTACTGATGGATTCGTTTTCTTCTCTTGCTTTTTGCACAAGTGGGAATACACGATGCCTGCGCCTCTGTCATTCTTATTTCTGGCTTTATCATCCTCCTTCTCTGGGAAGATAGACCTCAGTTAATCTGGCCAGTTCTAGAGTGAGGTCTGCAGTCTCATGTGAATTCCTCATGCTGCCACCACTTGAGCTCCTGGTCTCTTTAGCATCCCGCGGGGTTGTTAGATTTTCTTCATAAAAGGATTTATCTCAAACAATAGCTGCAGCCAACCAGCTGATCATTATGGTTTCTCCCTTTGCAGTTGTGAGATATCTCCTGGGAGAAATCACTAAATTCAGCTTGTTATTTTGCTTCCATTGTTGAAACCTGCTCCATTGGGGGCGTCTGAAACAGACCTGGTGGTTGGGGGAAGAAAAAGAGAGGCATGGGGATGACTATCAGGTGTGGATCCTGAGCACCCGAGGGCGCAGAGCTGCCTTTAGTGAGATGGGGAAGACGGTGGGAAGGGCGCATTGTGGTCATGCAGCATGCAAGTCCCCCATGTGGTCACACAAAGGAGGCCGATGTCATGTGGGACAGACCCGAGGATTCACCAGTGTTTAGATGGTGTTGAAGTCCCAAGACTTGATGGCATCTTGGTGTGGGGAGAGGAGGAGTGTGGAGAGAGAAGAGGTAGGCTCTGAAGCCCCCTGCCCCCCATGTTGTGGGCAACACGAAACATCCCACCCCGAAAAGCACAGACTTTGACCTCAGGCTGACCAGGGTTCAGTTCTGGGCCCTGCTGGATTTAGCTGTGTAGTCCTGAATGGGTCACTAGCCCTTTCTAAACCTCAATCTCCTTTGGGGTAAAAACAGGGCCAGAGGACCAGCCCATGGCTCACTTGGGAGAGTGTGGCACTGACAGCACCAAGTCAAGGGTTAAGATCCCCTTACCAGTCATTTAAAAAAACAAAACAAAACAGGGCCAGAAATCCCAGCATCCGAGGATCGTCTTTGAGGACAATATGATGACAGTGAGCATTTTTTTTTTTTTGGCGGCTGGCTATGGGGAACTGGACCCTTGACCTTGGTGTTACAAGGCTGCGCTCTAACAGTGACAGTGAGCCTTAATTGAGCACTTACTGTGTGCCAGGCCCTACACTCAGAATGGCTCCATGAGGCAGGCTCTGGCCTGAGCCCAGAGGACAGGAGAGCACAACCAGCTCCAAGTGCAGAATGTCACTTAGACACAGTCAGCTGGCTCCCTGCAGATACGGTGGTCCCCACTCCAGAGGCCTTTCTCCTCTAAGGCCAATGGCAAAATGAAGCCCAAAATGAAACTGGAGGCCCTGCCATCCCTCCTCCCTTCCCCCTCCTCTGGGGCAGCAGCTGCAGAACAGCTGGGACTAGGGCACAGCCTTGTCCCCTGTCCCAGCATCTTTTGTAAATCATCCCCAGCCCCTGTGTACCCAGGGTTCATCTTTGGGAATTTAAGGACAAAGCTCTAGTTTTAACACTTTGCATTTTCTACAAGCTCCTCTCTTACCCCCCAGCCCATAGAAGCAAGACTCTTGGACTATTGATGGAAAGAACTGGGACAGAGAGGGAAGCCGGGGTCTCAAACCAGAGGCCCCATGTCAGATCTGAATTCAGAGGCCCCAGGCAGGACTGGGGCCCCAGTTGGCCCCAATCTCCCCACCTCCACCCTGCCCTTAATGTCCTGCCTGGAGCTCACTGAACACATTCAGCTCATTGATGGCTGCAGGCCATTGAGTTTGCAGTCGTCGGCATCACACTTTTTGGGGCACAGCTTTTTATTAGGAAAACTTCCAAACCCACAGAAAAGTAGGAAGCAGAAGTGAGTGAGCCCCAAACAGCAGGCAATTGGTGTCTCGATTTTTAAGGGGGACTGAGGCCCAGAGAGGGTGTCCTACCTGTCCAAAGCCACACAGCTGAAAGATCTGGGGCTTTTCCCAACTCAGTGGATTTGGGAAAGTTGGACCAGGAAGGAGACTGGGAAGGATTCACTCATTTCATCCAAAAATCACATTTATTGAGCACCTATTATGTGCAGGGCCTAGTGCTGGGACCTGCGTGGGGACGACACAGCCCTACCTTTACAGAGACCACAGTTCCTGCCTTTACAGAGACCGGGGAGCTCTGTGCTCAGAGCACAGAGTCCAGCCTCGGGGCCTGGCACCTGCATGGCTCTTTCTCCCTCCCATGTTTCCAAGTTCAGCTGAAGGAATTGAGGGTACAGGCAATCCCTGCCCCACTGGGTCTGCCCCGAATTCTTGCACTGATCTTCTCCCCTGTGTGTCTTGCCCCTCATCCTCCCTGACTTTAAACCTAGCTGTGATGCAGGCAGCCCAGGAAGGCCATGGCACTGACCTTGGGTGATGAGTGTGCTTCAGAGGCCTCCCTGTCTCTGGACTCCATGGGCCCTGCTGGCCTCTTACACACGGCAGCCTGGTCCCAGGCTCCCTGAGAACGTGCATGTATGGATTGCCCAGGCCCCATGAGGTCAGGGCAGCTACAGATGGGTAAACTGAGGCTCAGAAGTGGGAGTGACTTGCCCAAGGCCCCGTAGCAAGGGTGGGAAGGGACGCACGTTCTGGATAGGGTCCAGGAGGCAGGGGTGGGTGTGCTTGGGCAATCCCAGGGTGGGCAGAGACAAGGGAGCAGAGGCAAGAGACCAGTGGGCCTCCCTCCAGGCCTGGAAGGTGGGGCAGGACTCTGACCCCTGGCAGGGCCAGTGAGGAGAGGAAGGTGGATTTGTGACTCTCCCCAAACCCTGCCCAGTGCTTGATGGGGGTAGGGTTTGGCCCAACTTTGGGGGGTGCTAAGGAGCTGTGCACCCTTAGGCCTGCAGCCTGAGGTCTGTGGCTCTCAAAGCCATGGTTCTTTTAGTTCACAGTGTTTTT
>NW_007727075.1:317287-334516 GCF_000696425.1 Galeopterus variegatus | reverse complement strand
TTTTTCCCTTTCTGCAGCCTGGATTCTCCTCTCCTAGAATGAATCTGTTGGCCCCAAAGCTTGGGTTTTCCTGCCCCCAATGGTCCCCTTCCTGTCCTCACAGGACGGTGGCTGCCGAGGTGCGGAAGCAGGTGTCCCGGGAACGCAGTGGCTCCCCCCACTCCAGCAGGCGCTGCAGCAGCTCCCTGGGGGTAAGTTTTTGGGGCCCCCCCAGGCCCCTGCCCTCTGGTAGGAAGAGGTGGGGCTTGGCCTGCTAGGCTAGGTTCCACTGCTTTTTTTTTATAAAGATGATCGGTAAGGGGATCTTAACCCTTGACTTGGTGTTGTCAGCACCACGCTCTCCAATGTGAGCTAAGCGGCCATCCCTATATAGGATCCAAACCCGTGGCTTTGGTGTCACTAGCACCACACTCTTCCAAGTGAGCCACGGGCTGGCCCTTTGGTCCCACTCCTTTACATGAGTGTCCTGTCCTGTGCAGAAACAGAGAGGGACCCAAAAGTGGCAGGGGAGGGGATCAAAGCCCTGACCCTAGGGCTGTCCCCCATTCCTGTGAGTAGGGGAGAGTGTCCGCCCTCCCTGCATCTGCTTGGGGTGGGGAGAGCTCTGTGGGTGGTCCTGCTGTCTGGGCCACCCACATGGGGATGGGGCGGACTTGGGGGATGGGAGTGACTTCCCCCTGCTGCAAGGAGGGCCATCTTGCTGTCTTGCCTGGAGGCCTTAGCAATTGTCTGTGGCCTTGCTGTAGTCAACATGCCTTTCCTTCCACCATTAGTCCCCGTCCCTCCAGGCACCAGGGTGTGATTTCCTTCCTGGAGCCCCGGGAGGGAGGGGTGGAACTCTGCAAAGCAGGAAGAGGGGCAGAGAGTCTGAGGTCACTGTCCTCCATGGCTCCTCTGCCGCTCCAACACCCTCCATGTCTCCCACCGCCCTCTTATTTGAGTCCGAAGCCAGCACAAGCCCACCCCCACCTCACACCCCCCACTCCCAGCCTCTGGGGCAGCAGAGTCACAGCCACTTTGCCCCGACCTAGGTCCCGCTGACTGAAGTCATTGAACCCCTGGACTTCGAGGATGTGCTCCTGAGCCGGCCACCAGACGCCGAGCCTGGGCCCCTCAGGGAACTGGTAGAATTTCCAGCCGATGACTTGGAGCTGCTGCTGCAGCCCCGGGAATGCCGGACCACAGAGCCTGGGATCCCCGAGGATGGGTGGGTTCAGCCCCCCACCCACCCTGCCCGTAACTCCACTCTGCCTCGGCGACTCCTGTTGACACCCCCTTTCCCAGCAGGCTCCAGAATCCAACATCCCTGAGTTCAACTCCTGGCCCGGCTGTGTGACCTTGGACAAGGCATCCTCCCTCTCTGAGCCTCCATCTCCCCATCTCTGAAATGGGCAGATGACTGTCCCAACCTCCTTGGCCATTAGAACATGGGGCGCTACCTCTGTTTACCCTGATTTTATTTTGCTGCAGAAAACTGGATGCCCAGGTGCGGGCTGCGGTGGAAATGTACACTGAGGACTGGGTGATTGTCCACAGAAGGTGGGTCTGACTCGGGGCACAGAGGGTCAAGAGGCTGGGTTTGAGCCCGGAAGAGCCGAGCTGTTGTCTGCGGCCGGTCCTCCTGTTATCTGTCCATTGCCTGTCCCTGCGAGAGCAGCCAGACTTCTCTGGCCTTGCAGGCATGATGTGGGCCTTGGCAGGGGAAGCTCTGGGGAGCCCTCAACCCCACTCCCTGCCCAGCCCCACCTCTTGCTAGGTACCAGCATCTGAGTGCAGCGTACAGCCCCATCACCCCAGAAACACAACGAGAGCGACAGAAGGGCCTCACCCACCAGATCTTTGAACAGGACACTTCTGGGGATGAGAGGTCCAGCCCTGAGGACTCGGTGAGAAAACCTCTGGCCAGGGTTACCACAGGGGTATGTGTGTAGGCTCCAGCCCCAGCTTTCGGTCACATATATCAGGAAATGACCCAAACAGCCTTGAGCCCAAAAGGAAATACATCAGCCCCATGAGTGAAAAGTTAAGATAATTATAAACATTTATTGTATACTAAATGTTTTATACATGTCCTCTCCTTTCATCCTATGAATCAGGGCAACCCTTGTACCCATTTTGCAGGTAAAGAAACTGAGGCACAGCAAGGTTATTAGAAGACCTTGAGCCTATATTTAGTCAATCAACATTTATTGAGTCCCTAATTTATACCAACAATAATTAACCCAAGAATTATTATTATTGTTTCCATTGTTATTACTTTAACATGTAGATGGGGAAACCAAGGTCCTAAGAGTTAGGGCCAGAGACCTAGGTTCACAGAGCCAAGCCAAGATTTGAACCAGGGCGATCTGGCTCTGACCGCAGCTGAGTCTGGGCAGTCAGGCAGGGTCCTAGGCCAGTGACAGCCCGAGTGGGAAGAACTCTCCACTTCCTTGGCAACAGTGAGCAAAATCTCAGGGAAGGCTCTCATTGGTCCAGCCCAGCCATTTCTTTCCCTTGGATCCAATCCCTGGGGTTGGCAGATGGGTTCTGATTGGCCAGACAAGGGTCAGGTGGAGCCCGGAATGTGAGATAGGAATAGCCTCCCCCAAGAAGGGCAAAAGAAGGAGGGCTTCCCAGAGAGAAGTTTCTGGAAAGCAAAATCCCCCAAGTGACCCTTGTAGTGGTGACTCCACCCTCTGGCCCTCAGCTTCCCCATCCATAGAATAGGTATGAGGACAGTCTCACCAGAGTGGGATGAGGGTGCATCCAGCTGGCACTCAGCACTTGCACATTCTCCACTGGCAGGATGACACCCGGCGCTGCTCAGGCTCCCTAGATGACACCCCTCGAAGCAGCGGCGCCTCTGGTATCTTTGACCTGAGGAACTTGGCCGCAGACACGTTGCTGCCCTCACTGCTGGAGCGGGCAGCCCCCGAGGACGTGGACCGGCGCAATGAAGCCCTTCGGCGGCAGCAGCGGTCCCCTGCCCTGCTCACCCTCTACCCTGCGCCCGACGAGGTGGGTGCCGTGGACTCACGCCACCCTAAGGACAGCGCTTATCCACTGCATGCTTACTGGGGGCCTACTGCATACCCCATGTCTATTCAATAGTTCTTACTGGATGCCTACTATATCCCCCTTATATTTATCCAGCCTGCATTTATTGAGCACCAATGTATATCCCTATATTTATTCAACCAATACTTATATGCCTACAATATAGTTCTCTATTTAATTAATTGGTATTTGCTCAGTACCTACCATATATGCCTATATTTATCCAACCAACATTTATTTGGCACCTAGTGTATATTTGTGTTTTTATTTAGCCATTTACTGAGTGCTTACTGTATATTCTATATTTTATTCAATTGGTACTTATTGGGTGCCTAGTATATATCCCTATATGTCCTATCAGCATTTATTGAATGTATTTCGGTTTTGGTGGCTGGCCAGTATGGGGATCCGAACCCTTCACCTTGGTGTTATCAGCACTGTGATAACCAAGTGAGCTAATTGGTCAGCCCGTATTGAATGTATTCTGTATGCACCTATGTTTATCCAAGCAACTTAGTAGGTAACTACTGTATATGTCTCTTTTTTTGGCAGCTGGCCAGTAGAGGGATCTAAACCCTTGACCTTGGTGTTACCAATACCATCCTCTAACAAAATGAGCTACCTGGCCAACCTAGTTACTGTATATGTTTGTATTTATTCAACTAAAATGTTTGGGTGTCCACTGTATGGCAGACACTAGGGATACAGCCATGAATAAAATAGACCCAGTCCCTGCTCTCAGCGTTCACAGTCTAGTGAGGAGAGACACCCCCACTAGGAACTTACAACTAAGACAGAGTAGTGCCATGATGGGGTGCTGGTTGTCATCTCTCACATGGCCCTCAGTGTGCCAGCCATGTGGCCCATTGCAATAGGGTACTGTGAGCACCTGGAAGAGGTGTCTGCCTTGGCCAGAAGAATCAGGGAAGGCTTCCTGGAGGAAGTGCCAGCTAAGCTGGGGCCTGAACGATGAGCAGACATTGGCCAGACAGGGAGGAGGGGAGAAGAGGGGCGTTCCAGGCAGGGGAAACAGCATGTGCAGAGGCTCAGAGGCAGGGGACTGAAAGTTTAGTCAGGCTGAGGGTAGAGCTGTTCCTGGGCCAGGCATTCTAGACCCTTCCTGGAGGTTATGTCCCAGCTGCCCCCCTGGCTCTTGGCAGGACGAGACTGTGGAGCGCTGCAGCCGCCCGGAGCCACCCCGTGAACACTTTGGACAGAGGATCCTGGTCAAGTGTCTGTCACTCAAGTGAGTATGCCATCCGCCCCACCTCTCAGACACGTGAGGGGACCACGTGGGTTCCGGCGTGGGTACTCCCTACGTGAACAATGCCATTACCATCTGCAGGTCTGCAACCTGAGGCCACCGTGGGCTTTTATGGGGGAAATAAGACTTCCTTTCTTGTCATTCTAAGCTGCCAGTCCTTAAGCACCAGTTATGTGCCAGGCTCTGTTCTCAGCCCTTCACATATATGAATTCATCTCATCTTCACCACAACCTTGTGAAGTGGGTGCAGGTAGGGAAACTGAGGCACAGAGTGGTGAAGTCATTGTGTCCAAGATCACACACAACTTCAGAGGCTGGAGTCTGACGCTTGCCTGTCCTGCTGCTGGGATCCAGCGGGGTGGGGCCTGGCTCCTGGCCGCCCAAGGCCCCCTCCACGTCGGCCCCCTGGGAGCAGCCAGAAGTGCGTGGGAAAGGAGCTGAACAGGATGTGGACTTGGACGAGAGCCTGGCCCTGCCCCTCCCGTCCCCGAGTTCCTGCCTGGATGGAGGCAGGAAAGGGAGGCCCCGGGTGGGCCTTACACCCCAAGCACAAGCATTAGGAATCGGCTCTGTGTGCTCATCCAGTCATTCAACAAACACTCATCGAGTGCCTGCTGTATACAGGGCACATAACCATGCGATGACCACACAGAGATGCTCAGGGTGCCTAGGGGCCCAGAGGAGGCTCCTCACCCAGCTGGTGGGGGGGGCTGCTGTATACAGGGCACATAACCATGCGATGACCACACAGAGATGCTCAGGGTGCCTAGGGACCCAGAGGAGGCTCCTCACCCAGCTGGAGGGGGGGGGGGCCCTCACCCAGCTGGTGGGGGGGGGGCTCCAGGACAGCTTCCCCAGGGAAGAGATGTCTAAGCTAAGACCTGATGATGAAGAGGAGTTGGCTGAATGGAGGAGAGGAGGGATGTGGGGGGCACAGAACACGCACCGGTGGGAAGACATAATTGTTTAGGCATGGGTGCCTGGAGTCGAGCATTTCAAGATCGGGGGACTGTTGTGCCAAAAGCTGCCTCCTTGCCAACTGGATAGAAGCCATGGTTACAGGGAGGAGGGGCTGTGTGTGATTACTTACTGAGGGAGTTGTGGACAGGGGACACTCAGTGCCTCAGTTTCCCCTTTTGCAAAATGGGACACACCTTTCCTTAAAGCCCTTAAATGGCAGCTCCATGTGGCCTGAGGGGAGTCAGATACCCCCCTCCACAACACGCTTCCTCTTCGGTCTCAAGAGGCAGAAGGGTGTGTGGACGGCGGGGGTGTCAGGGAGAAACGCCCCCATTTACCCGCAGGTTCGAGATCGAAATTGAACCCATCTTTGGGATCTTGGCTCTGTATGACGTGCGGGAGAAAAAGAAGGTAGAAACTCCCTTTCTTCTTCTTTTTCCCCTTCCCCCTCCTCGTTGGGGGGCTGTGGGCTTCCTAGAGGTGGTGGCCCAGCTGCCTCTCGTGTCCCCAGATCTCAGAGAACTTCTACTTCGACCTGAACTCAGACTCCATGAAAGGGCTGCTTCGGGCCCACGGCACCCACCCGGCCATCTCTACCCTGGCCCGCTCTGCCATCTTCTCCGTGACCTACCCCTCACCCGACATCTTCCTGGTCATCAAGGTACCCACTGGGGCTGGGCAAGGGGGTGGTAATAGTGAATGCCACAGGTTCGGTCCCTGCCTTCACAGAATGGGACAGACATGTCACCAAGAAAGGTGATTAGGGCTGTCATGGGGGAGGTACGGCCAGCTGGAGGAATCTGGAGGAAGCTGCTGATCCAACCTGGGTTGGGAGAAGTCCCCAAGGGCTTCCATGAGAGGTGACACCTGAGCCAAGACCCATGGGTGGGCGGCCTGGGGAGAAAGGACATTCTGGTCACATGCCACAGCCCCAGGGTCCTGGGAGGCAAGCAAGATGCTATCGGGAGGTTCGTAGACTGATGTTTAAAATGTTTTTTAATTATAGCGCGGTGTTATAACACCAAGATCAAGGGTTTGGATCCTTGTACTGACTAGATGCCAAAAAAAAAAAATGTTTTCTAAGCTGAGAATTGTTCAGTTAATTTAATTAGGGGAGGAAAGACCTAGTTGGCGCACTTATTGGGATTTTGTTTCCAGGAGTGAGGTCAAGTTTCCTTTTCTAAAACCTTCAATTAGATTACAATAAGGAAACAAATTGTGCACCCACAGGCAGTCCCTGCTCACAGTCAGGCTTCACAGGGTTTCCCTTTGGTCCCCACGGCAGTCCCTGAGGTGAGGATTGCCATGGCTGCTCCCATTTTATGGATGGGTAAACTGAGGCATGGAGCTGGTAAGGGGCCTGCTTAGCATCCCACAGCCCCTGAATGGTCAGGATTGGAGTCCAGGCCTTGTGGCCCAAAGCAGCCTCTATTCACACTAACAAAAAGAAACGTCAATGTAGGGAAACTGTCATGAGCTAAAGGTGGGCTTGAGCTTAGGGTTTGGGGTGTGTCTGAAGGGCGGGGAGAGGGTAGCCACTTTGCAGGCCGAGCACTAGCACTTGATCCCAGGGACAGTGGGAGCCATGGGAGGTGTTGGACCAAGAGTTCCAGGGTCATGGAGTGTCTGGGTGCCCATGAGGGTCTCTGGAGGCTGGGGGCGGGGGCAGAAGGGGAGAGGGGGTCTGGGCAGCACCTCACTGGGCCGGCCTTCCCCGCAGCTGGAGAAGGTGCTGCAGCAAGGGGATATCAGCGAGTGCTGCGAGCCCTACATGGTGATGAAGGAGGTGGACACAGCCAAGGTAAGCGTGTGGAGGCTGGACCGCACCCGGCAGGGCAGGTGCTGGACTCTGCAGGCCTGGGGCGCTGAGCTGGGGGTGACGGGGTGTCTCTCCGCAGAACAAAGAGAAGCTGGAGAAGCTGCGCCTGGCGGCGGAGCAGTTCTGCACCCGCCTGGGCCGCTACCGCATGCCCTTCGCCTGGACGGCCGTGCACTTGGCCAACATCGTGAACAGCGCGGGGCAGCCAGACCGAGACTCGGACTCCGAGGGCGGTGAGGAGGCGGGGCTGGCGGGGACGGGGGCGGGCGCCCTCTGCTGGCCCAACTCGGTATCACATCCGATCTCCGCGTCTGTCTCTCATCTCTGGCCACCGCTGTCACTCTCATTGTCCCCCTAGAGCGCCGACCCACCTGGACTGACCGCCGCCGTCGGGGGCCCCAGGACCGGACAAGTAGCGGGGACGACGTGTGCAGCTTCTCTGGCTTCCGCCCAGCCACGCTAACTGTCACCAACTTCTTTAAGCAGGTGTTGCTGCAGGGCAAGGGGCTGCGGGAGAGGGTGCCAAAGACTCTCTGCACCTCTTGTGGCCACATCGGCCCTGGGGACGCCCAGCCCTTTGGCCCTGGGTCATAGGGGCCGGTCCCATGCAGGAAGCCGAACGTCTCAGCGACGAGGACCTTTTCAAGTTCCTGGCTGATATGCGGCGCCCGTCATCCCTGTTGCGGCGCCTGCGGCCTGTGACTGGTGCGTGGCACACCCCATCAGCATGACATGCCCTTCTCATGCAGTCGCTCAACAAACCCACACTGAGCACCTACTGTGCTAGGCACTGGGGACCCAGCGATGACCATGAGAAACGAACCCCTGACCTCAGGGGCTGGACCTTCTCATTGGGTCCACAGACAAGAAACAGAGTAAATAAGACAGATAGTGGGTCAAATGGGGGACATGGTGGCAGGTGGGGCAGGGGTCCTGAGGGCAGAGCTGATCAAATGTGGGGGCCAGAGACGGGAGTTGAGGGTGACTTCTGGACTTTGCACATGGAGGATAAAGCCACCAGAAGGCATCGTGGGGTGTCAGATCTCAGATCCCACAGCCCAGAGAGGGTGGGCTCAGCCAGGTGGCTCCCTGCAGGTGCAAACCGGCTTCTCCCTCCCCAGCCCAGCTCAAGATCGACATTTCCCCGGCCCCCGAGAATCCCCACTTCTGCCTCTCTCCTGAGCTGCTTCATGTTAAGCCCTACCCAGATCCCCGGGGCCGGCCCACCAAGGAGATCCTGGAGTTCCCTGCCCGCGAAGTCTACGCCCCCCACACCAGCTACAGGTACAGCCTCAGGGTGCAGCTGGGCACTTGAATGGGGAGCGATCAGGCATCATGCAAGGGGAGGTCCCCCTTCCTCACAGACACATACAGACACTCAGGGTGAAATGCCACAGCTGTGTTTTAATGGGGGGTGAACAGGCATGAAGGCGCACACGTCCTTCCTCCACCCCTCCCCCATGGGCCATGTCCTCTGCCTTCGTCCCCGCCTGCTTCCGTCTCTGCTCTGTGTCTGGAAGCAAGGCCTGGTGCCCTGGCTGACTTCAAAGAGCGGGAGTCTCCTCCCTATGCAGGGGCTGCGTGGGGCATGGAAGTGTCCCTCGCTGCGTGACTGGTCCTCAATTCTGCCCAGGCAGGCTCAGGCCGGGAGAGCCGCTGTATGGAGCCTGGGGAGTGATATGTGGCTCAGCTAAGGTGGCAAGGGGGCCCCTACCCGCTGCCCTGTGAGCCCCCCATCCAGCTGCCCTGCACACCAACCCCCCGCCAGGCTCACCTCGCCTGGATCTGTCGCAGCTGGTGCTTCTGTGCTGCCATCAACTGCCTCTGTCGCTGCACATGACCTGTGAGGGCCCACACGATGTGGCTCTGTTTGTCAGCGTGAGCCTGTGGGGTCAGATTGCAAACCTCAGCTGGGGGTCACCTCACCTCACATCCTCTGACCGTGCCCAGGCCCCTCTATTGCATCTTTGTGACCCAACAAGTCACCAACACTCTCTGGCCTCAACTTCCCCATCTGTAAAATGGGGATAAAGTAGGACTCACTTGATGGGGTTATGAACATGATATGGATTATTAAAGGGCCTAGAACAGTGCTGGGTACTTACTGGGTGCTCAAGAAGTGTCACCAGTTACTCTAGTAATAAGCATTTATTGAGCACCTACTGTGTGCCCATGCTGAATACTTTATCTGCATTAAGTGCCTGGCTCTGCTCTGAGATATCAGTTATTGCCCTTATTTGCTGATGGGGAAACTGAGGCACAAAAAGGAACATGGGGTTTGCCCAGGGTCATACAGGATATATGCTGTACAGCCGGGAGGTCTTTGGAACTCAAGATTCAGAAGCAGGTTCCAACCAGGAATTAGGGTCTCAACTCCCCAGAGCTGGGAGCCTCTTACCTTTAAGGCCTCAAATTTGTGGTGGGCATGGCCCAGCCGGACACCCTTCAGCTGGACTTCTAGCCACCGCACGCTGTCCCACAGCTCCTGCTGTGCCTGGGCCGCTTCCCCCAGCGCCTGGGCTGTGGCCTCTGCCTGTAGCTGCAGAGCATTCTCCTCCGTCTGCTCAATAGGTAATGGGTCATTACTGGGCTGACCAACTCGTCCCTGTGTTCCCGGGACTTGCCTGATTTTATCACTGAAAGTCTTGCATCCCGGGAGCCCCCTCAATCCTGGGCAAACCAGGATGGTTGATCACCCAAGACATTAACTCCTCTTCAGACTCCTACCCACCCCACAACACCCCAGTTGCAGTGCCCACCTGCATCTCCAACAGTTTTGCTCGAAGTTCCTGGGCTGCATCCCGTCCCTGGCTGACCTCCTGCCCTAAGAGTCCCAGTGCATGGCCATAGAGGCCCAGGCTGCGCCCAGCCTCCATCAGCCGTGCCTCTGTAGTCCTGTACACGCCATTGAGAGCCTGGCCCAGCTGGAGGGTCCCGTGGAAGAGCACGGTCAGCTCTTCATGCTGTGCTGGCTTCGGGCTGCTCACTGGGGCTGCTGAGAGAGGCTGGGCCACCATTGCCAGGGCCCACAGCAAACACAGAGTGATCACGGACATGGCTGAGGGTCTGGGTATGCAGCCCCGGTGCCAATGCTGCCGCCTTTTATGCCCTAACACCCCCACGAACCCTCGGTCAATCGTTAACTGGCCAGCTGGGTGCTCTGTGTTGCACAAGGGCCTGGCAGTGGTGCGACAGTTGCATCAGGCAAATGTCTGGCCGGACCACACCAGGATCACGCTGGCTGTGGCTCAGGGCCAGGAGTGGGCAGGGGGCATTGGGAGAGGATGCACCCAGGCCCCCTCTGAGGGACTCTGAGGCTCACAATGTTGAGCCTTGGTTTTCCCACCTGTGGACAGGCACAACAACAGTAACAGTAATAATAGTGAGGCTTTTATGAGCATCAGTCATTTACCTAAAGCTCTCCCAACTGCCATTTTGGTATCTGCTACTCTTATCCCCTTCCCACCAGCCTGCAATGCAGGGGCCTTTGTTGACCTGTTTGGTAGCCTGGGCAGGTGCAGGTAGCAGAGACTTTCCCGAGGTGGCCATAGAGCTTAACTCCAAGACCACACATCCCCTGGATCAACAGTTAAGTGCCATTTTACTCTTTGGATGACTGTGGGCAAGTGCCTCAGTTTCCCTACCTGTAAGTTGGGGGTGATGTAAGTCCTGCCTTACAGGCTGCTTTTTAGAGGTAAATGAGTTATTTCATGTTGAGTGCTTAGAACAGAGCCCAACACACAGCAGGTGTCACATACAAGGGTACTCCAAAACCTTTGTGGAAAAATAGAATTAAAAGATAATGCAGGGGGCTGGTTAGCTCAGATGGTTGGGACAAAGTGTTATAACACCAAGGTCAAGGGTTCTGATCCCTGCACTAGCCAGCTGTCCAAAAAAAAAAAAAAGATAATAAATTTTTAATAAAGATATAATAATAAATCTTTAATAAAAAAGATAATAAATCTTCTAATAAAAAATCTTTCCATGAAGTTTCTATGAAGTACCTCATATAAGTGTTTGGTGCAGTTATTGTCATTGTTGTTATATATCATCATGGTTATCGTTACAGAGGCTCAGCAGGAAGGTCCAATGCCCCCATTTTACAGACAGGGACACTGAGGCCCAGGAGGTGGTTGGGTCTTACACAGAGGTGCCCCTGGGAGAGGCAGGCAGGATTCTGATCCCAACCCCTACCTCTGAGTCTGGCCTCAGTTTCCCCACCTGAGGTATAGGCCACATAACTGTAGGTACCTCTGCTGAGAGGACAGTCAGGCCCTTGGGGCTGGGTGAAGGGCAAGTCAGCCTGGGCAGAGCTTGGGCCTGACCACTGTCCATGGACCTGACTGCTGGCCACCTGGGCCACCGTTTCGGAACTCTGGCCAGAGTGCCCATCTGTTCCTTGCCCTCCACCTCAGCATGCTCTATTAGTGCCCCTGAAGTCCCTCTGTGTTCCCACCCTCTGCCACACTGACCTCTGATCTGTGCTTTGAGGGTGTTCATCTGTCCACCACCCTCTGCCAGTCCTATCTCCTGCCTGGTGCCCGTATTCCCTTTTACCTGGCACTCCATGTCCAGCATCATGACCCAGTTTCCCTCTGACTGTCCGTTGTCCCTGGTCCTTGTTCTGATGGCTGGGCCTCTTATGTGCGCCAGTGAGGCCCCTGTCCCTCTAACCGTCCGTCTCATCCCCCACAGGAACCTGCTGTACGTGTACCCGCACAGCCTCAACTTCAGCAGCCGTCAGGGCTCTGTGCGCAACCTCACCGTGCGCGTGCAGTACATGGCGGGCGAGGACCCCAGCCAGGCCCTGCCGGTCAGTGCCTGTGCCCCAGGGGAGGAGGGTGGGACATCCCCAGCGGGCCCTTCATGTCCCCACACCCTCAGGTCATCTTCGGCAAGTCCAGCTGCAGCGAATTCACCCGCGAGGCCTTCACACCAGTGGTCTACCACAACAAGTAGGTGGGGGCGCTAATGGCTAGAGAGGGATGCTTAAGGAGGGACTTAAGGGTGTGGGGAGATATATGTGCATGTGACAGGAAAAAGGAGGGTGGAGGTGCCAGGAGCACTAATGGGGAGACTTGAGGCAGACGGCAGGGACAGTGGGGCCCAGCAGCCCTGGGGGACAGGACATGGCGTTCCTAGCCCGCAGCAGATGCCCCAGCCCGATCCTTCAGGTCCCCAGAGTTCTACGAGGAGTTCAAGCTGCGTCTCCCGGCCTGCGTGACCGAGAACCATCACCTGCTTTTCACCTTCTACCATGTCAGCTGCCAGCCCCGGCCAGGCACAGCCCTGGAGACACCTGTGGGCTTTACCGTGAGCCCCCCCACACACTGCCCCATTGTCCCCTTGGCCCTCCTGATTGCCCCCAACCTGGCCCCAGACCTGACTCCAGCCTCTGCTCTAGTGGATCCCACTGCTGCAGCACGGCCGCCTGAGGACCGGCCCCTTCTGCCTCCCCGTGTCTGTGGACCAGCCCCCACCCAGCTATTCCGTGCTCACACCAGACGTACGTGGCCTGGACCCCTGCCTCCCAATGCCCTGTCCACCCATTAGCTCCCACTAATGCATCGGCTGCCTTCCAGTGACATCCTGATGCCTCGCTGACCCCCATAGCGCTCCGTTTCTTCCTGTCAATGCCCTGGGCCCCTTCCTACCTCCTTACCCCACCCCCCCCAGTAATGCCTCTGTGTGTCTGACTGCCCCTACGTGCATCCCTCCTGTCCCCCAACTCACACATGGGTTTACAGCCTGTCCAGGGGAACCCCTGAGTCCGCTGGGACTAGGCTGGGGGCAGGGTGCCCAGCTGTTCCTCCAAGCTGGGCCATGCTCAGGCCACAGTGTTGCAATGGCTGGGGCCACCCAGTGGCCTGATCAATGGGGGAGGGACAGCCACTGTATACCCGGTGCCTCCTGCAGGTGGCGCTGCCGGGCATGCGCTGGGTGGATGGCCACAAGGGGGTGTTCAGCGTGGAGCTCACAGCCATGTCATCTGTGCACCCGCAGGTACGGGGTGGGGTGTGGACCCGGGAGTCCTGTGCTGCTCCCCTCCTGCCTGCCCCAGGATTGAGCAAGAGTTGCCACTGGCCAGGGAGGACTGGCCTGGGGCCATGGACGTGACTTCCATAAGCCGGGCTGGCTGCCACCTCAGGCGGGGGTGGCTTCAGTCCCCCGCAGCCTTCTCGGACCAGGTGCCCTGGCCCTGACCCTCCTCCCCCCTCCGCCACTTACCCCACGTCCCCACTCAGGACCCCCACGTGGACAAGTTCTTTACCCTGGTGCATGTCCTGGAGGAGGGGACCTTCCCGTTCCGGCTCAAGGACGCCGTGCTGAGCGAGGGCACCATGGAGCAGGAGCTGCGGGCCAGCCTCGCGGCACTGCGCCTGGCCAGCCCCGAGCCTCTTGTGGCCTTCTCGCACCATGTGCTGGACAAGCTCGTGCATCTGGTTGTGCGGCCCCCGATCATCAGCGGCCAGATTGGTGAGCAAGTGTGGCCTCAGGCCTCAGTTTCCCCATCCAGAAAGTAGCCTCTCAGGCCTCTGGTCCTAGGTGACCTCCTATAGCCTGTTTATCTCTCTGGCCTCAGTTTTCCCACCTAAAAAATGGACCACAGTCCACTGGGCCCAGAGCAGGTCTTCTCTGATCTCTCGATGATCTCTTGATGGTCACATGAATCTTTGGACTCTAATGTCTTTTCCTCTGGAAGATGGGTGGGGAGGTGAGAGGAGAGCCCTGACCCTGGAACTTGACCTCTGCTCTGCCCGGCAGTGAACCTGGGCCGTGGGGCCTTTGAAGCAATGGCTCATGTGGTCAGCCTTGTCCACCGGAGCCTGGAGGCTGCCCAGGATGCCCGTGGTCACTGCCCGCTGCTGGCTGCCTATGTCTACTACGCCTTTCGCCTGCCTGGCACCGAGCCCAGCCTCCCGGGTGGTGAGTGTTAGTAAAATACCCTGGGAGACAGGAAATACCTGGGAGAGGAGCATCCCAGGCAGAGAGAACAGCGTGTGCAAAGGCTCTGAGGCCACACTGGCTTTGGCTGGTTTGGGCAACTTACAAGAGAGGGATGACTTCCTTTTGCCCTTTTTTCCCCATCCCAAGGGGTGTGGCCTCTGGACACTTGACTGGCAGATGACTCAGCTAGTCAGCGAGCATCATCAGCTTTGAGCGGGGACTCAAGCTGGGCTGCCTACAAGCTCTGTGACCCTGGGAAAGTGACTTCCCCTCTCTAAGCCTGTTTTTCCCTTTTGTAAAGCAGGGATAATGCTAATACCCACCTCATGGGGGCATGGGTGATAGTAAATGACGTAGAAACCCATGCAAAATGCTTGGCACACAGTGAGCACTCTAAAAAGGTGGATTTTTTTTTTTCATTTGCTAAATAATAATAGGCACTAACCCCTATGTGCCAGGCATTATTCTCAGTGGTTTTCAGTCCCCCCAAAATTGCTCTGAGGCAGCAGCTATTATTATACCCATTTTACAGATGAAGAAATCGGAGGCTTAGTAAAGGAAAGAGACATCACCGGGAGCGCTGCCTGGGAAGGGGCTGTGGACATCAGGGCAGGTGGGCGGGTGGATGACCCTTTTCCCTCCATGCTCAGGAGCCCCACCAGTGACAGTGCAGGCTGCCACTCTGTCCCGTGGCTCTGGCCGCCCCACAAGCCTCTACCTGGCCCGTTCTAAGAGCATCAGCAGCAGCAACCCTGACCTGGCCGTGGGCCCTGGCTCTGTGGACGATGAGGTTTCCCGCATCCTGGCCAGCAAGGTAGGGCCAGGGGGGCCCTGGAATCTCCAGCCCCTAGTGGCCATGGCTGCCGAGTGGGAGGGTGAAGAAGCTTACTGTTGATGGAGGACAGGAAACAACTGAGACCACAACATGGACGGAGGCTCGACTCTGGGCACCAGGGCTGGGCTGTGGCTGTCACAGGTTGGGGGCTGAGAGTCAGACTGCACTGGGCTCTCCACTCCATGACCTACACAGGGATGAGTAGCAGGAGCTTGGTCCGGTTGAACAAACAGCAGCGTGTGCACAGTGCAGCAGGTACATACATGCAAGCACCCTATGCACCTGCGTACAGGGGTGCATGTACAAATGCACCTACATGCACAGGTACACACACACAAGCTCTCCGTGCACCTACGTGCACAGGTACATATCCGCATGCACCTACATCCACTTACACATTCTCCAGGCTTGCGTGTGGGTGCACGCGTGGGCACACATATGGTCCAGGGCAGTGTCCACGCTCGGTGTTTGTGCTGCCTTCCCTGCCCCCACTGGGGATGCTGCCACCTATCCGTGTATCTCCAGGGCATCGATCGCTCACACTCCTGGGTGAATTCTGCTTATGCTCCAGGAGGCAGCAAGGCTGTGCTGCGGCGGGTGCCCCCTTATTGCGGGGCCGACCCCAGACAGGTGCCCTCCCTCCCTGCCCCTGCACGTGTGTGACACCACCTCAGCATGAGCTCCTCCCACCTTCCTGGCTGCATCGGACTAACCTCAGTGCCCTGCCTGAAGGCGGCAGTGGACCCCTCCTGCCTTTGTTTGGGGCTGTGGTGCCTGTGTGATAGGCACCACTGAGTCATCTTACCAGCCTTTTGTGGCCACATGGGCCACAGCCTCAGGCTAAGACAGAAGGCACAGGGGTGTTATGCAAATAGCACACAAATGATATGCAAATCCAGTCACCCATAACCTCACTGCCCTGCACAGACTATTCCCCTTTAATCGACCTCTGTTCAGGTGACTGTCAACTGTCAACTGACCTCTTGGCATAGCCAACCTGAATGGTGCCAAGGGGGCAGAACTGAAGCTCTGGGCCGCCCCCATCCCATTTCAGACAGAGCTCTCCCTACCCTTCCTCTTCCCGGGCACCTGGTGTGGGGAGGGGCTTTGCCTCCAGACAGCCCTGGGTTCAAATCCTAGCTCTGCTCCGGGCACACTCTGTGCCCCAGGCAGTTGGCTGCATCTCTCTGAGCCTCAGTTTCCCCATTTGTAAAATGAAGATATCACTCTGAATTTTCAGATGTGGTAAAGACTCCGAGTACAGTGCTCTGCACAGTGGTCCCGAGCCTGAACTTGAGTTAGGGCTGAGGGCATCGCAGGCAGGATTTCGTGAAGTGTGATAGATTCCCGGTCTAGCCTTGCCCCCGAGCTTCTGGCTAGTCTGGAAAACAGATGCAGATCAAATGAATGCAGAAGTGTGGAACTGCCCAAATGGACATGAGCAGAAATGGGGACACCAGCTTCCCTCTGGATGGCCTGGGGGGGCCTCTCTGAGGTGGTGATATTTTGCTGGGACCTGAAGGGTAAAATGTAGCCATCCAGGGAAGGGTTCATGGATTCCAGGCAGAGGGAAAGGCACATGCCAAGGTTGGGCCCAAGCCCCAAGGACCCTAGGTGCCACGAGGAGGCCATAGGAGTTTGCTTCCCGGCACACCTGGCCCCAGGGCTTGTTCAGCTCTGTGCCCATCACGAAGGCACCCTGCACCCTATGCTGGGCCTGGGGGACTGTTAGCACAGGCAGCTGACCTTTGTGTAGTGTTCTCCCTGGATTGCTGGGAATCTGGAAGTCTGGGTTTGTGGGTCCCGCCCACCCCTTCCCCCAGCGTCCTTAACAGGGCTCCCCTCAATATCCTCAGTTCCCTGAGGGCTCATCTGGGCCTTGGAGAGCAGGTAGGAGGTGACGAGGTGGTGGGAGGGTAGCATCCCCAGCAGGAGGTGGCACCAAGGCTGGCCTTTGCAGTGGGTGCCCCACCTGGTGCGTGCCAAGGAGCCAGGACATAGCTGGGACCACGGGAGCTAGAGGACCCCTATGCCAGGGCAGGTCCCAGGGACTGACCCAGTCCATCCTTGGAGCTCCCCTCCCTGCCATTAGCCTCACCTTCTGACCAGCAAAGGAGAAGGGGAGAGTGCAGCTTCAGCCTCCCATACCCATTTCACAGATGGGGACACCGAGGCCCCAAGCAAGGCTGGAGCAGGGCCAGGCCCAGAATCCGAGATGCTCTCGGCTGCTGCTGCTGCTTCTCATCACCATTTCACCACCTCTGTCCATGTCTTCCTTCCTTTTTCTCCTCCTCTGTCTTCCCTTCAACTCCTCCGTCTACGCTGTCCCTCTTCCATCCCCTTCTTGGAACTCACCGACTCACT
>NW_007727075.1:315489-316999 GCF_000696425.1 Galeopterus variegatus | reverse complement strand
CCACGGGAGCTAGAGGACCCCTATGCCAGGGCAGGTCCCAGGGACTGACCCAGTCCATCCTTGGAGCTCCCCTCCCTGCCATTAGCCTCACCTTCTGACCAGCAAAGGAGAAGGGGAGAGTGCAGCTTCAGCCTCCCATACCCATTTCACAGATGGGGACACCGAGGCCCCAAGCAAGGCTGGAGCAGGGCCAGGCCCAGAATCCGAGATGCTCTCGGCTGCTGCTGCTGCTTCTCATCACCATTTCACCACCTCTGTCCATGTTTTCCTTCCTTTTTCTCCTCCTCTGTCTTCCCTTCAACTCCTCCGTCTACGCTGTCCCTCTTCCATCCCCTTCTTGGAACTCACCGACTCACTCACACCCTGCGCCCGCGTTCGCACACACCCTTGTGTGTGCACTGATTTCATCTCCCCCGACTCCTCCACTCACAAACCTCTGCCCGCACTCAGTGGTCCTGCTCCAGCCACGCGCACCTCTGCACCCCTTGCTGGTGACAGGTCCCCGTCCACATGCCTGTCCTGGTCACACTGCTTCTTGGTCACCTCCTCGCCATGTCTTCATTGTTATTCTTGTGTCCGTCACATCCATTCACCTTTATCTTTTTTTGCACGTGTTTCTCCAGCTAATCTGTCATCTGTCCCCACTTCCACTACCCTGTCCCTTCCACACCACGTTGGCCACACTGGTGGCTCTGTCCTCCCCATCCACACCCCCGACGCCCATCCCTGCCGACCCATCTCCCTTCCCTGTCCGTGTGGACACGTCTTTCCTCCATCCACGCCAGTCATGTCTCTTCCATTCCTGTCCCCACCGCCACACCCACACTATCCGTCCCCTTGCCATCCATCCTCTCCATCCATCCCATCATAGGCCATCGACCGCAACTCTGGCCGAGCCTCCTCCTACCTTGAGGGCTCCTCCTCAGCCCCGCCGGCCACCCAGCCGAGGCCCACTGTGCAGAAGGTAGTAGGGGGAGGGCGTGGGGGACTCCAATTTTGCCCGGCCCCCAGCAAAGGGGTCCAGAGCTCCTCCCCCACCCAGAGCCCGGCAGGGACTGGAGAGCCCGGGGAAAGGGCACCTCGAATCCTTCTGCCCCCTCCTCCCGCATGGCGTCCTGCTGCTCTAATCCCCAGTCCTCTGCTGCATCCGGGGGGGGGTGGGGTGCGGGAGGGGTGGCGCGGCGCTCCTGTGACCCCGGCCCCTGCCCCCAGCTGCTGCACGAGGAGCTCGCTCTGCAGTGGGTGGTGAGCAGCAGCGCCGTGCGCGAGGCCATCCTGCAGCACGCCTGGTTCTTCTTCCAGCTCATGGTGAGACCCCAGGGTCAAGCCACAGGGTTCAAGCCCCGCTCAGGATCCCTTACACCCATCTCCAGCCCACCTCCCTTGCTGTGAAAGCCCCGCCCTTTCCGGCCAGCCCCCTCCACCGGCAGCCCCTCAAGCCCCACCCCCGGCCCTCTCGCCCCGCCCCCAGGTGAAGAGCATGGCACTGCACCTGCTTCTGGGCCGGCGG
>NW_007727075.1:314872-315383 GCF_000696425.1 Galeopterus variegatus | reverse complement strand
GGGCCAGCGGCTGGACACGCCCCGCAAGCTACGCTTCCCTGGACGCTTCCTGGACGACATCGCAGCCCTGGTGGGCTCTGTGGGCCTGGAGGTCCTCACCCGGGTCCACAAGGTGAGGAATTCAGGGCCTCAATGTGGGGGGAGTGGCCTGAGGGAGGACATAGAGACTGCCCAGCGGAGACACCAGTCTGCCCCAGGAATCCAGTTTGCTGGATGGGTCTGTTTATTCATGTTTGTTTCTTGAGCACCTGCGGTGTTCACAGCCCTGTGCTGCGTGTAGAGACAGCAGTGGACAAAAGAGACCAAAACCCTGGCCCTCGTGGAGCAGAGTTTTAGGGGAAGACTTGAAAGTGGTGATATTGCCATGTCTGGGAAAAGAGTGTTCAAGGCAGGGGGAGCGGCAGGTGCAAAGGCCCTGAGGCAGGACCATGCCTGGTCTGTTAGAATAGCATTGTGGGGCCGGCCCGGTGGCGCACTGCTACAGTGCACCGCTTGGGAAGCGCGGCGGCGC
>NW_007727075.1:305352-314146 GCF_000696425.1 Galeopterus variegatus | reverse complement strand
TGGATCATATTAAATTTTCCCAATCACCTGTGAAGTTAGTATTGCTATCTCCATTTTCTGGATGGAGAAACTGAGGCAGAGAATGACTGAGAAGCTTAACCTTAACCACACAACTATGAAGTGGTGGAAAGAGGATTTGAATCCGTGCCACCCACTCCACACAGAGCCCATGCCCTCAATACCAGTTTCAGTTAGGAGAGTAGGGATCATGGTGGATGAGAAGGCGTGTGCCCCGTCTAACCGGAGCGACCATTGCTCAGTCCCAGTTGACCAAAACCCTGTAGGAATGTGGCTCTGTTGTGGCCAGATTGTCTGATTTTCAATGAGAAATGGGACTTCTGGATTTAATGGGAACTTTCCAGATTTTTGAAAGGCCATTCTGGCCCAAACTGGTACTTTCACAATCCCACATGACCTCTAGGCTCATCTCAAAGGTCTTGACGTTGGAGCCTTCCCAAGGGCTGACCCAGATCGTGGGGAAGCCACCCCAGAAAGGGCTCCCGGGAAGAACGCCCCTGAGAACAGCATCGCTGAAGCCACTCGTGGGACAACAGTGATGGGCCAGTGCGGGGTCATTCATTCACTTGATATCTATCAAGCACTGACTGTATGAGGCTTCATGCACAGGACAGACCCAGTCCCTGCCTGCTGTGGGCTCAGAGCTCAGGCGGGTTTTATATTTTGTCTCTTTGGGTTGCAGGGAACTGAGAGCCGCTGAGGCTAATTTGTGGGGCCACAGAGTAGCTCACGAGAGCATGAGGGAAGACCAAATGCTGGCAGGGACTCTGCCACACCAGCCTCCTCACTGTCCCTTCCACTTACCAGGCATATCCTGCCTCAGGGTCTTTGCATGGACTGCCCCTTCTACTTGGAATGTCTTTCTCCCCTTGGTACCATCTCATCTTTCAGGCTTCTCTCGAAACATCACCCCATTCTATTGTCTTTGAAGCACATAGAACTATCTGGAATTCTTGTGTATTGACTGTCTCCCCCCACATGAGACTGTGAGTTGGATGAGCAGCAGGGACCGTGTCTATCTCATTTACAGGGCTTGGCACATAGTAGATGCTCAGTTAATGCTTGTTAAATGATTGCTAAAGGTGTATCACTTAGGGCAGAGGTTAATTTGCCTTTGCACAATCACAAGTGGTTTAAACGCCACCAAAGTTCAGTTCTGAGCATGAGCAGGCTGCAGAGGCCTCTACAGTGTGGGCTGGGCAGCCTTGTAGGTAGTGGGAAGGAGAGGACCCACCGCTGTCATTTAATTGGCTGCCTGCTTCCCCTCAAATCCCATTGACCAGAATGTGGTCACATGATTCCACTCAACTGCAAGGGAGGCTGGGAAATGTAGTCTCTACCTAGCTCTGAAGTCTGGACAGAGAGGGAGAGAGGATTGTGGGGGGACTCGTCAGCTAGTGTCTGCTGTGGGTGTGTTAGGCAAATCTGGGCAAAAAGATGGAAGAGCTGCCTGAACGGAGCATGGGGAAGGGACGGGTAGTCAGAGGGAGGAAAACAGCCTGGAAGGCCCAGGGTCACCGGAGCTCAGAGACCCAGGGCTTTGGTGCAGTTAGGTAGCTCTCCTGGAGGTCGTGGTGGCCTTGGCAAGAGCCAGGCCCTGTGCTGGGGGTGGGGGACTAGGGACTGAGGCTTGCCCATGCGGTGTGGGCTAACAGGTCCCTGTGCCCCTCAGGACATGGAGTTGGCCGAACGCCTCAACGCCAGCCTGGCCTTCTTCCTCAGTGACCTCTTGTCCCTGGCTGATCGGGGATTTGTCTTCAGCCTGGTCCGGGCCCACTATAAGCAGGTAGTGGTGGGCACAGCAGATGTGGTGGATGACGTGGTGGGGCCGTGGCCACTGTGGGCAGAACACTGTTGGCATCTCCATGTCCCTCTCTCACAGGTGGCCACACGGCTCCAGTCAGCCCCCAACCCGGCAACACTCCTGACCCTGCGCATGGAGTTCACCCGGATCCTGTGCAGCCATGAACACTACGTGACCCTCAACCTCCCCTGCTGCCCCCTGTCACCCCCGGCCTCGCCCTCCCCCTCCGTATCCTCCACCACCTCCCAGGTGCGCTGGCCGCCCTTCTCCTCCTCTCCTTGCCTCTGACCTCTCACCTGCACCCCACCTTCTATAGTTCCCCATCTCTGTTCCCTTCATGGTGGGCCACTGCCCAGGTGAACTGACTCCTTACATCTGACATTTCACCTCTGACCCACTGTTCTCAGCATTTTCCCAGGAGTACCAGCTTCTGGTCTTTTGCCCCTGTATCCTAACTCCCACACCCATTCCATCTGCTGTTTCTCAGTCCTCTGACTTTTGACCCCCATACCATGTCACCTCACAGATGAGTTAACTCCAGCCCCTCATCTGTTGCCTTTAACCCCATACCTACTGTCACCTGCAGATGAGTTAACGTCAACCTCTCATCTCTTGCTCTAGACACCATGACTTAAGTTGCCTCCCAGATGGCTTTAATGGTGACCTCTCACCTCTGACCCTTGACCACTGGCATCCTGCCAACCCTGATTTCTCCCCCTACCCTCTGCAGAGCTCCACCTTCTCCAGCCAGGCCCCAGACCCCAAGGTGACCAGCATGTTTGAGCTGAGTGGGCCATTCCGGCAGCAGCACTTCCTGGCTGGGCTCCTGCTGTCGGAGCTGGCACTGGCCCTTGAACCTGAAACTGAAGGGTAAGCACGGGTCCTATCTGGCCCCCGGGTAGGTGGGACAGTCCAAAAGCCACATCTACTCCATCCTGAGCACCCCCACTACCCCACAGGGCATCCCTGCTGCACAAGAAGGCCATCAGTGCAGTGCACAGCCTGCTCTGTGGCCACGACACTGACCCCCGCTATGCTGAGCCCACCGTGAAGGCCCGTGTGGCCGAGCTGTACCTGCCGCTGCTGTCACTTGCACGGGACACACTGCCACGGCTGCATGACTTTGCTGGTCAGCGGGCCAGGGGAGGATGGGAGGTCACATGATCCAGGGGCTTGATCACACAGGCACAGGATGGAAAAGGTGGGAAGTCGCAGGGGTCAGAGCATGGGCATTGGGATGAGCAGAGAAGGTTCAAGTCCTGCCATGGGGCCAGAGTCAAGCCATAACCTCTCCGAGCCTCAGGCTTCTTGCCTGTAAAATGGGGACAGTAGCAACACCAACTCCTTCATAGGGTTGTGTGAAAATTTGGGGAGCTGTCGTACTGACACATTGTCAGCCCATAATAAATGGGAGATGTTATTATAACATTCATTATCTTCTAAGAAGAAAATGTGAGGAGGGGAACGTGGGGGACATCTGGGTGAGAAGATGGTTGGAGCCCTCCATTCGTTCATTCACTCATTCATTTGACAAACATCAGCACTGTTGAGGGACAGTATAGGACAGTGGTTAGAAGCATAGACTTGGGATTTGTGGGTTGATTCCTTTCATTGCTTTTGGGAAATTCTCAGCTGTTATCTCTTGAATTTTTTTCTGCTTCGTTTTCTTTCTTCTCTACTGGGACTCCAATTACACGTATGTTAGACCTTTTGATCACATCACACATTTGTTATGCTCTGTCCTATTGTTTCCATTCTTTTTGTTCTCTGAGCTTCAGTTGGGAAATTTTTTGTCCACCTGTCTTTGAGTTCACTAACTCTGTCATCCGCCGTATCCAGTCTTCTGTTGATCAAATCCACTGTGTTCTTAATTTCATATATTTTGCAGTTGTAAATTGTTCATTTGATTTTTTTTTCTTTTTATATCCCAATTCTCTTTTGAAATTCTCCATCTTTTGGCCCATTTTTACCCATCTTTTCCTCTCATTTTCATTTTAAAATCCTTGTTTTCTGACTTCAGCATTTGGTCATCTATGTGTCTGTGTCCATTTTTCTCTTTTTCTTTCTTATCCATCACATTTTCCTGCCTCATCAAATCTTGTAATTTTTTATTGTATTTTGGACATTGTATATAAAAGAATCACACTGTTAAAGCAGTGTCATCTCTGCCTAGTGAGTTCCCCTTTCCCTTTCTCAGACAGATTGGATAAAGGGCTGATCACCTCAGTACAGTCAGGAATTGAGCTAGGCTAGTCTGGGCTGGGCTGGAGCTTTAGTTAGACTCAGTTTACCTTTTGTTTTAAGAGTCTTTAGAGTAAGATCTGTTATATATCTGTTGGCATCTCCTCCCTCTGGTGAGACTTGGAGGAGGGGTGGCATGGGGATTATTTTTTTGAGATCATAGATGTGGAACCAGACTGCCAAGGTTAAAATCCTAGCTCTACCATCTACCAGCTGTGTGAACCTAGGCAAGTAACTTAACCTCTCTGTACCTCAGTTTCCTCATCCATAAAGTGAGAATAAGCAGAGTACTTACCTCATAGGGTTGTTTTGATGATTTGGAATTAATTTTTTTTTTCCTTTTTGTCTTTTTTACTGACCAATAACGGGATCGCAACCCTCGGTGTCGCGCCCGTACCGGGGACCAGCAACGGGATCGCAACCCTCGGTGTTGCGCCCGCACCGCACTCAGCCAGTGAGCGGGAACCGGTCTCCACATGGGATCCGAACCCTCGGCGGGTGGGCCGCTGCGCTCCCAAGCTGCACACTCTCCAGTGCGCCACCGGGCCGGCCCTGGAATTAATTTTTTTTAATTTAATTTTCTAATTTTTGACAGCTGGCCATGGAGTTAATATTTTTAAAGTATTTAGAACAGCACCTGGCACATAGGAGATGCTACACAAGTGCTAATTGATGCTATAATAGTAGCAGCAGTATTATTATTGTTGTCGTTGTCATTGTCACCATCTATACTATTACAACTCTTGTGGACCAGGTCGTGAACTGTGCTGAGCATACAACAGTGGCCAGAGCAGATATAGCCCAGGCCTTTGTGGAGCTTATAAGCAGTTGTACAATTAATGTATCTAATATAAAATAAGTAAGTTCTGAGAATAGATAACCAGAGACCCCAACCTGGTCTGGGGGTGGTGTCAGGAATGACTTCTGAAATTTGAGACAGAGGGACGGCACTTACCAAGGCTCCCTTCTCCTTTCCCCCTGCCCCTCCCTGCAGAGGGCCCAGGTCAGAGGTCAAGACTGGCCTCACTGCTCGACTCAGACACAGAAAGCGAGGGGGACATTGGAGGTACCATCAACCCCTCAGTGGCCATGGCCATCGCTGGTGGCCCCCTGGCCCCTGGTTCCCGGGCCAGCATCTCCCAGGGGCCACCAACAGTGAGTATGAGGCTTGTCCCCATAGACACCATCCAACTTGGGGCAAAAAATTGTGTCATGAGACACAAATTTGCCAGTATTCATCTTGGGTGGAGGACATGAAAATTGACCCTATCCCCTCTGTGGCCCAGGCTGCTCGCTCAGGTTGTCTGCTCTCTGCTGAGTCAAGTCGGACCTTGCTGGCCTGTGTGCTGTGGGTACTGAAAAATGCAGAGCCAGCCCTTCTGCAGCGCTGGGCTACCGACCTATCCCTCCCACAGCTGGGACGGCTCTTGGACTTGCTGTGCCTCTGCCTGGCTGCTTTTGAATATAAGGTTCGAAAGGGTGGGCAGGGGGCTGTGGTGGAGGAGGCAGGCCCTGGAGTGCTATGGGTGGGTGTAAAGGGCTGGACTGTCTGTGCACAGGATGCTCTGGGGCTGGGGATAAAGGGGTGGACTGTCTTTGTGCTAAGCCCAGGAGTAAAGTGAGAAATACCCGCATGAATAGAATTTGTAAGATGCTAAGAGTTTGGAGGAAAAGGGTGAGCTGTGTCTTCCAGCACAGAGTCCTGGGGGTGAGAAAGGGCCTGAAAAAAGAGAGACCGGGCTAGCCCAGGTCCCACAACAAAGAGCAGAGTCCACCTTGAACCCCAGTTCTCTGCCCTCCCAGGGGAAAAAGGCCTTTGAGCGCATCAACAGCCTCACATTCAAGAAGTCACTGGATATGAAGGCACGGTTAGAGGAAGCCATCTTGGGCACCATCGGTGCTCGCCAAGACATGGTGCGACGGAGTCGTGGTGAGAGGGCAAGACACCCCTGTCCTGTGTCCAAGGGACCCAATGTGTCATCGCTGTACATGGGCATCTGTGTTCCCTGGCTGTCCTTACCTGTCATTCGGGTCTAACTGTGTGTCCACTCTGCAAGCTTCTGCTTCACCACGTGTCCTTGTGTTTTTTACACATCCGTGAACATGCGTCTGCACATCTCAGAGAGGAGCCCATTTGGGAACCCAGAGAACGTACGCTGGCGGAAGAGCATCACACACTGGAAACCCACCTCAGACCGCATGGACAAGTGGGTGTGGGCAGGAAGGAGTGGGCTGGGTGCAGACCGGGTGCCTGAGAGCCGCGCCCCATGGGCCACTAAGGGAGGGAGAGAACTCAGCCATGGTGTGGGATCTTGGCCCAAATGGTCTCCGAGACCACCCCTTCCCTCCAGGACCAAGGACGAAATGGAACATGAAGCCTTGGTGGATGGAAACCTGGCAACCGAGGCGAGCCTGGTGGTTCTGGACACTCTGGAGATCATCGTGCAGGTAGGGCTTGATCCAGTATCTGCTCTGACCTCTGAGCCCACCACAGTGCCCTGGTGATCCCTGACCCTAAAATCCCTCTCCTTCCCGGCCCCCGTAGCCACCCAAGCCTCTGACACTTGGATTTCTGGCCTCCTCCCCACAGACGGTGATGCTGTCAGAGGCCCGGGAGAGCGTCCTGGGCGCGGTGCTGAAGGTGGTGCTGTACAGTCTGGGCAGTGCCCAGAGTGCCCTTTTCTTACAGCATGGCCTGGCCACCCAGCGGGCCCTGGTGTCCAAGGTGAGCACTCCTTGACAAGCATGGTCTGTAGAGTAGTGATAGCAGTCCACTCACTGAGCACCAGCTGTGTGCTCAGCAACTCCGTGAAGCAGAGACTCTGCAATTTACAGAAGAGGGAACTGGGGATCAGAGTGGCCAAGTCACTGGCCCAGGGACACAGAGCACAGGCTTAGACCCAGGGGTGACTCCAGAGTCTGCTGTCATTGACCAAAGAAGGCAGCACAGAGGTCTCTGGCCAAGGCCCCATCTAGGACCTTCTGAGCCAGAATGGGGAGGGGCTGAACGGGGTCTGTCTTGGCCTGGGGAGCAGTTCCCGGAGCTGCTGTTTGAGGAGGACACGGAGCTGTGTGCCGACCTCTGCCTGAGGCTCCTGCGACACTGCGGCAGCCGCATCAGCACCATCCGCGTGCACGCCAGCGCCTCGCTCTACCTCCTCATGCGCCAGAACTTCGAGATTGGCCACGTAAGTGTGGCTCGGTCAGGGTGGCCGGCTGGGGGTCATGGTGCAGTGGAGGGAGGGAAGGAGGGAGGAGTGGTCCCTGAATGTCACAGGCAGGAAGAGGGGTCAGAGGCAATGGCCAAAGAGGTGGCAGGTGGAGCAGACCCTGGTATGAGGGTCTGGGGTCTGAGGCTTCTGATCCACTGTCCCTCTTCTGGCCCCACAGAACTTTGCCCGCGTGAAGATGCAAGTGACCATGTCACTTTCGTCCCTGGTGGGGACGACGCAGAACTTTAGTGAAGAGCACCTGCGACGGTCCCTTAAGACCATCCTCACCTATGCCGAGGAGGACGTGGGGCTGAGGGACAGCACCTTCGCCGAGCAGGTGACCCTGAGGGCTCCCTCCCCACCCTCGGCAACCTGGGTCTTTGTCATCCCCTTCTTGACCCCTGACCCCCCACCTCAGTCCTTCACGTCCTGACGCCCTCATTGGCCCCTGGACATCCCCCGGCTCCAGGTCCAAGACCTTATGTTCAACCTGCACATGATCCTGACTGACACGGTAAAGATGAAGGAGCACCAGGAGGACCCCGAGATGCTCATCGACCTCATGTACAGGTGAGCAGGGCCGGGTGGGACCCTCAGCCACGCCTGCTCAGTGACAGGTGAGTGGAGAGTAGGGGGCGAGAGGGACAGAGGAGTTGGGTGTATGAGGAGCGGGGGAGGGACAGGTGAGCAGATACATGAAGCTGCCAGGTAAGCAGATAGGTGAAGGGGACAAGTGGGCAGACAGGTGAGGGGGACAGGTGAACAGACAGGTGAGGGGGACAGGTGAACAGACAGGTGAGGGGAACAGGTGGGCAGACATGAGAGGGCACAAGTAAGGTGAGGACAGGTGAAGGAGCAGACACAGGGTGCCATGTGAACATATAGATGAGGATGACAGATGACAACAAGGACCAGGTAGGGGCACAAGTGAGGTGCTAATGGGTGAGGGGGACAGATCAGGGAAACAGCAATTTGGAGGAGAGATGGGTCACAGGTGACAAAGAGGGAGGGAGGGGTATAGGGGAGGGAGAGGTGGGGAGACAGGTGGGACGGTGCACGAGGAAGGGGAACGATGCGTCCAGGTGATTGAAGGTTCTGCAGAGAGAGTAAACTCATGAGCAGAGGAACAAGTGACAGAATGACTGGGGGAGTGGGTAACGAAGGGACAGACAGGCAACAGTCATTGAATAGAGGAAGAGGGGATGACGGACAGGTGAGTGGGCAGACAGGGAAAGGGTTGGACACGCAGGGGAGTGGGTGAGGGGGCGCACAGGTGAGGAGACAGGTGCGTGGGGTCCAGGTGAGAGGAGGGACTGGTCAGTGGGGCAGAGGTGGGGTAACAGGCAGGGGATGGACAAGCGAGAGGCAGGTAGGGAGGGCCAGGTGTGTCCCCATTGTCATGTCCCCCTCACCTGGATGCCAGGATTGCCCGGGGCTACCAGGGCTCCCCCGACCTGCGGCTGACGTGGCTGCAGAACATGGCAGGGAAGCACGCGGAGCTGGGCAACCACGCCGAGGC
>NW_007727075.1:302972-304662 GCF_000696425.1 Galeopterus variegatus | reverse complement strand
ACGGACAGGTGAGTGGGCAGACAGGGAAAGGGTTGGACACGCAGGGGAGTGGGTGAGGGGGTGCACAGGTGAGGAGACAGGTGCGTGGGGTCCAGGTGAGGGGAGGGACTGGTCAGTGGGGCAGAGGTGGGGTAACAGGCAGGGGATGGACAAGCGAGAGGCAGGTAGGGAGCGCCAGGTGTGTCCCCATTGTCATGTCCCCCTCACCTGGATGCCAGGATTGCCCGGGGCTACCAGGGCTCCCCCGACCTGCGGCTGACATGGCTGCAGAACATGGCAGGGAAGCACGCAGAGCTGGGCAACCACGCCGAGGCCGCCCAGTGCATGGTGCATGCGGCTGCGCTGGTGGCCGAGTATCTCGCCCTCCTTGAGGACAGCCGCCACTTGCCCGTGGGCTGCGTGTCCTTCCAGGTGAGTGACCGGGGAAGGTTGGCAGGCAGGAGGTAGCACATGGGGGACAGGGATCAGGCTCTGACGCCACCTTCCACCACCCAGAATATCTCGTCCAATGTTCTGGAGGAGTCTGCCATCTCCGATGACATCCTGTCACCCGATGAGGAGGGCTTCTGTTCCGGGAAGCACTTCACGGAGCTGGGGCTGGTGGGGCTGCTGGAACAGGCGGCCGCCTACTTCACCATGGTGAGGCCTGGGGGACCAGCATCAGGACGTGGGACTCGGGTCGGGGAGGCACCATTGGATTCTGGGCCAGGGGGTTAGAAAGAAGGAGAATTGGGACCCTCAGAGGTCCTATCACCTGCCTGTCTCCCCATAAAACCCTTGACACAGGCCTGGATATAGTAACCCCTCCATCTGATTTAAAAAATTTTTTTGTTATAGAAAACTTCAGGGCTGGCCAGGTAGCTCCGTGGGTTAGAGCACAGTATTGTAACACCAAGGTCAAGGGTTCGGATCCCTGTACTGGCCAGCCACTGAAAGAAACAAAAAAACAAAAAACTTCAAGTATACAGAAAAGAAGAAAGAAAGTTGTATCATGTTCCCCATACCCACCCATCAAATACCTTTTTTTTTTTTTTTTTTTTTTTTTTTTTTTTTTTTTTTTTTTTTTTTTTTTTTTTTTTTTTTTTTTTTGGCACTAGCCAGTACGGGGATCCAAAAGGATCCGAACCCTTGACCTTGGTGTTATCAGCACCACATTCTCCCAAGTGAGCCACAGGCCAGCCCTCGTCCATCAAATTCTGCTTGTTGTACCAGCCTGTTTCATCTCTTCTTTGTCCCTAATGTTTCTGCTTTTTCTTTTTTCTGGAGTCTTTTATTTTTATTTTTTGACATATAAAATGATAGAGATCATAACTGTCACATTGATGAAAGCGAACATGACCATGCGGCTGGAGTTTTTTAAACCCTCCCCGCTCAGCGAGGTTCAGCAGTTTTTGGCATCGAACAAACCTGGGGCTTGGAAATGCAAGAGTCCCAGCTCTCCCCCAAGCCCTGCACTTTAGCAAGATCTCGGTAATTCCTGTGCATTTTTCAGATGGAGAAGTTTCAGCTTAAAACAAATCCCAGCTTCCTCCCATCGCCCCCACAGATACCTCCCTCTGCAACCCTCACTGATAAACACCCTCTTACAAAACTCTTCTCCCGCATGAGCAAGTTAACAGTAATCCTTTTTTTCTTTGTTTTTTTTTAAAGATGACCGGTAAGGGGATCTTAACCCTTGACTTGGTGTTGT
>NW_007727075.1:295106-302011 GCF_000696425.1 Galeopterus variegatus | reverse complement strand
ATCCGAACCCGGGGCCTTGGGGTTATCAGCACCGCACTCTCCCGAGTGAGCCACGGGCCGGCCCCATCGCAACCCTCGGTGTTGCACCCGCACCGCACTCAGCCAGTGAGCGGGAACCGGTCTCCACATGGGATCCGAACCCTTGGTGGGAACGCCGCCACGCTCCCAAGCGACGCACTCTCCAGTGCACCACCGGGCCGGCCCCCAGTAATCCTTTAATATCATTTCATGCCAGTCCATGTTTAGGTGTCCCAGATTATCTCATAAATACCTTTTTTGTGGTTGTTTGGTTGGTTTTTGAATCAGGATTCTTAAAGGGACTGGCTGTGGTTGATGTGTGTGTTAAGTCACTCTCTCTCTCATTTTTTTGTCTTTTCTCTTTTAAGTATTTTTTGATTAATGGACTTTATTTATTTATTTATTTATTTAAAGATGACTGGTAAGGGGATCTCAACCCTTGACTTGGTGTTGTCAGCACCACGCTCACCCAGTGAGCCAACCGGCCATCCCTATATGGGATCCGAACCTGTGGCCTTGGTGTTATCAGCACCGCACTCCCCCGAGTGAGCCACGGGCCGGCCCTGACTTTATTTTTTAGAGTAGTTTTCGGTTCACAGCAAAATCGAGGGGAAAGTACAAAGACGTACCCTATTCCCCCTGTCCCCACACATACACAGCCTTCCCTACTAACATCTCCCACTAGAGTGGCACATGTGTTACAATCAATGAAGTGACATTGACACATCATTGTCATCCAAAGTCCATATTCTACATGAGGGTTCACTCTGAGTGTTGTACATTCTAAGGGTTTGGACAAACGTATAGTGACATGTGTCCACTGTTGTAGTATCATACAAAGTGGTTTGACTCCCCTAAATCATACCTCTTTTTTAATCTGAGAAAAAGAACCCAAAAAACAAAAAGTGGGATTCAGTTTCCAGTTCCTCCCATTTTGAAATAAGAGTTTTGTACATTTCTTGATAGGTCGATAGGAGACCTAGGGCCTTTGCTCCAAGGGGTTCTCTGGCCTGCGTGGGGCTGGTTGTGTCCCTTTGGTGTCACTTTAAACTGTTTTCCAGTTCCTCACATTTTGAGGAACTCATAGTGAGATCTGGAGACTCAGTCACGTTCGAGGTCAGATTCAAAGTCTGGTTTTCCAGAGAGATTTTTTTCTGTGGTGCCAGCCCTTCCAATGATGTGGTTTTCGTTATTGTCACTTTTCTGGAGTCTCAGACACAAAGGTCTCAGGGGAAGAAGCCAGGGAGTGGACACTGACCTTCTGACAGTCAGTCAGTGAGCATCACAGGGTGCCTGCTGCAGGCCAGGGTTGATGCTGGCACCGTCTGGGAATGAGGAGCATCCATTGGTACCCATTACCACACGCCGGGAGGCTGCTCAGCATGGAGGTCACAGGCACTGGGTCAGATGGGTTGGCGTTTGGGTCCTGGCCCTGAGGAGCCCCTCCATGTCTCTGAGACTCCGTTTCTCCTCTGAGAAATGGATTTTAAAAAAAAAAAAAACCAAAGAGTTTCTCCCACAAATTCGGGCACATAGGTAAAGATGTCCACAGCACCTAGTCCATAGTAGATGCTCATTAAAAGTGGTGGAGGGGTTGGCTGATTAGCTCACTTGGGAGAGCATGGTGCTGATAACACCAAGGTTAAGGGTTCGAATCCCTGTGCTGGCCAGCTACCAAAAAAAAAAAAGTGGAGACCATGGAGGCAGGGTACGCAATCTGGGGTGGGTGTGGTCTGGGTGGGCTTTTTAAAGGAGGTGATGGGTGGAAGGTGGGTAGGAACATGGGTGGGGGAGGGTTTGGGGAATCCTGACCCCACCTCTGCCCTCACCCCCATCCCCAGGGTGGGCTCTACGAGGCAGTGAACGAGGTCTACAAGACTCTCATCCCCATCCTGGAAGCCCACCGAGACTACAAGAAGCTGGCCGCTGTGCATGGCAAACTCCAGGAGGCCTTCACCAAGATCATGCACCAGGTGGGCCCAGGATGCCCTGCCCCGGCCCCACCCTTGGCCCCGGGTCCCCCCCCCCACCCCCGATCTGGGCTCTGCTGACCTGGACCCTTCTCTTCCCCACAGAGCTCTGGCTGGGAGGTGAGTCAGCCTCGGGGGCCACCTGCCTCTGGGACCCCCGTGATGGCTGGTCAGCAGTGGTCAGAGACCACCAGGGGGCGCCGGAGGAACACGGCCACCGCAGCAAGGGCTGGGGCATAGTGGGCAATGACGTACCCCCAGATGTTCCCGCCTCAGATCTCGAGGGCAGCTTGTGACTCACCCAGCTGGGCACTCTCCAGAGACACCCCTCCCTTGGGCAGGGCCAGCTTGGTCACCTCCGGCGAGGGGGCTCAGATTCCCTCCCTCTGTCTCTGTGTCTCCCTTGGTCCCTATCTCTCCTGGCCGCCCCAATTCCCAGCTTCCCCCAGGATCTCCCCTCCTCATCTCTGGTTAATGCTCCCCGCCATACCCCAATCCCGCCTCTTCCCTACTTGGGTCTATTTTTAGGCATCTCCTAGTTTGGGGAGAATTTTCTGGCCAAAGATGGCAGGAACCCAGAGCCCCAGCAAGCGGGCTGGGTGGGGGCCGGGTGGGGGCCGGGTGGGGCAGGCGGGCAGCTCCCCTCCCTCCCTGGATCCCTGATCTCTCTGCCCAAGGAATGTTCTCGTGGGGCAGCATAATCAGGACCCTGGGGGTGGGTGGCTCTGACCTCTGACCTCTCCCATGACTTTTTCTCTCTGCCCCCCCTTCCCCACTTCTGGCCCCACTGTGTCTGCTCCACCCTGCCCGGATCTGCCTTGGTGAGTGAATATGGGGCCGCCACCCACTTCCGTTCCAGTGGGGATGTGTTCTTGAGGCAGAAGGGTTCCTCCTTCCAAACTTGGGGGGGGCATGGAGAGGGGAATGCCCTGGATCAAGGGAGTCAGAGCCTCTGTCTCAAAGTGAACAACAGCCCTACCTTCCGTCAGCCATTCAAGCATTTATTGGGCACCTGCTGTATAGCCAGTCCCATGGGCATTGGGGACACAGCTGTTACCAATACAGCCCCAGTCCTAATTCCATAGTGGGATGCGGGAGAAAAACTAGGGATTTTGTGATCTATGGGATGCAGATTTGGGGAGGTGGAAGACAGAGGCTGGGAAGAAAAAGCAAGGGTTCGGGCAGCTGGCTGTGGTCTGGGTCCACATCCTGATGTTCTCAGGGTCCCCTGCCCATGCATGTGACCCCATGTTCTTGGGGTCATTACAGCCCAATCCTGATGTTCTTGGGGATCCCCCTTGCCCGTGCCCACTCCTTCCCCATCCCCTCTCGCTTCCCTCTGCATCCTGTCCTGTGGGGCCTGAGGACACCCGTCTCTGGGGAGGGGAGACCTCTAGAGGGGCCTCCCGGGAAACCACACACCTTCTCACAGCCCCAGCGCGTATTCGGGACGTATTTTCGGGTGGGATTCTACGGCGCCCGCTTTGGTGACCTTGACGAGCAGGAGTTTGTGTACAAGGAGCCGTCGATCACGAAGCTGGCGGAGATCTCCCACCGGCTGGAGGCATGTCCCACGATGTGGGGGTGGGACACGGCACTGGGCTGCCTTGGGGCTGGAGCTGGGGCTGCTTCTGTGTGGTCTCAAGTCAGACCCATGTCCCCAGGAGTTCTACACAGAGAGGTTCGGGGAGGACGTTGTCGAGATTATCAAAGACTCAAACCCCGTGGACAAGACCAAGCTTGATCCACAGAAGGTGGGTCTCCCGGCCATCCCCCCAAAATCCTGTATTCAAGGAGACTACAGGTACTATTTCCTGGGGACCTCAAATCCTCCCTCTCTGGGGATCCCCAAACATCCAGACATAAGAAGACCTGGGAATCCCAGATTCAAAGCCCCCAGCTGCAGGAAAGCCAGCTCCCCTTTTACCAGGGACAGACCCCAGGTGTTTTGTGTTGGGGCTACGGGACCCTCACACTGGACCACATGCACGCCCCAGGCCTATATCCAGATCACATACGTGGAACCACACTTTGACACATATGAGCTCAAGGACCGGGTGACCTACTTTGACCGCAACTATGGGCTGCGCACCTTCCTGTTCTGCACACCATTCACGCCAGATGGGCGTGCGCATGGGGAGCTGCCGGAGCAGCACAAGCGAAAGACGCTGCTCAGTACCGACCATGCCTTCCCCTACATCAAGACGCGCATCCGCGTGTGCCACCGGGAGGAGGTGGGCAGGGACCCCGGGGCCAGGGAAGGGGTGGGGGACATCAGACCCAGAGAAGGGTGGTGGGGGGACATCCGACCCAGGAGGCCTGGAGAGGGGAGGCATGGGGACACCATTCCTTAGGAAGGGAGGCGTGGGACCCCAGACCCAGAAAGGCCCAGGAGAGGAGGCGTGAGTACCCCAGATCTAGGGAAGCCCAGAAAGGAGAGGGCAAGGACCCCAAATCTAGGACTGCCCAGGGATTCCAGACCCAGAATGGGGAGGCCCAGGGACCCCAGATCTAGGAAGGCCCAGGGAGGAGAGGTCCAGAGATCCCAGACTCAGGAACATACCCAGGGACCCCAGAACCAGGTTCGGGGAGGGGTGAGGATCCCAAACTCCAACCTCCAGACTCAAAACCCTACCTCCAGATCCAGGGAGGCCTGGAGACCCCAGAATCAAGAGCACCAGACCCAGAAGATCCAGGCTAGACCCCAACCAAACCAGAGCCCCTAAAGTTAGACAAAGGCCGCTCAGCCAAGACCCACACCCTGGCAGGCAGACCCTCCAGACCATGTTCATTTCCCAGCCTCTTGGACCCCTCTTTTGCTCCCAGAGGGGTCCATGCTGCTGTGGGCTGGCTTGGGTCCCAGTGAGTGCACGCCCCCTCCCTCACCCCACAGACGGTGCTGACTCCAGTGGAGGTGGCCATCGAGGACATGCAGAAGAAGACACGGGAGCTGGCCTTTGCCACTGAGCAGGACCCACCAGACTCTAAGATGCTGCAGATGGTGCTGCAGGGCTCTGTGGGGCCCACCGTGAACCAGGCACGGAGGGTGTGGGAGGCATGCAGGCCACCCGGGGCACTCCAGGCACCATGCAGGCACCCTCATGAGTCCCTCTCCCCCCATAGGGTCCCCTGGAGGTGGCCCAGGTGTTTTTGGCAGAGATACCGGAAGACCCCAAGCTCTTCCGGCATCATAACAAACTGCGGCTCTGCTTCAAGGATTTTTGCAAAAAGTAGGCCCAACACTCCCCCGTTATAGCTCCTCCAACCTCTGCCTACTTATCCTCCATTACAGCGTCTCTAGCAACCTGACCCGTTATAGTTCTCTGTCTACCTGATCTCCATCACGGGTGCCCTCTACTTGTCTGACCCCCCCATTGTGGGTCTCTGCATGGCTGGCCCCACCTATGGGCTCCCCCATATCTACTCTCGCTTTCTCTCCTGAGCACCAGCCTCTGAGCCCCTTCTGCCATCTGGCCCTCAGGTGTGAGGACGCTCTGCGGAAGAATAAGGCCCTGATCGGGCCGGACCAGAAGGAGTACCACCGAGAGCTGGAGCGCCACTACTGCCGCCTGCGAGAGGCTCTGCAGCCGCTGCTCACCCAGCGCCTGCCGCATCTGCTGGCACCGACCCCAGCCAGCCTCAGGTGCCTGACCCGGGCCCCCCACCCTAGAGAAGATGACAGTCCCAGACAGATGCAGGATGGGGGCTGTCATACACGTGTTGACACGTACGGCTTTGCACAAGCATCTGAATACATAAGCATGTGTACAAGTGCAGGGTGGGCTCTGGGCAGCCATTTCTCAGACATGTGACCTCATCTTTCCAAACCTCAGTTTCCACATCTGTAGAATGGGGATGATTTGTACCTCCCATGGTGGATCCCAAGAGAGAATCTGCCAGTCCCACAGCCAGATCAGGGTGGATGTGAAAGAGTCAGGAGACACTCTAGAAGGATCCTTAGGGTGGGGGTGGGGGGCGGGAGCACTATGGAGTTGGTGGCCCTGTGCTTGATCCACGTATTCCTCCCCCAGGAACTCCTTGAACAGAGCAAGTTTCCGGAAGACAGACCTCTGAGCATAAAAAGGCCTGAAGCCACACCCAGAGGAACCAGCACGCAGGCCTCAGCTGTCTGTGCCTTACTGGGAGTCTCCCCTACTGCCCACTTGGCCTGGGGGTAGGGTGGGGGGGTGGTGACCACCTGGCACGTGGGGCTGGGCCCTCTGTTCCCCTGTTTGTCTGTTCCCCATCTGTGTGCACTGATGCTTACCTTTTTTAATTTAAGATTGTTTTTATAAGCAACTGTGTGGTGTGGTCACTGGCGGGGGGTGGGGAGGTTACATGCTCACGGTCCATCCCACGACATTCACATGCTGTGCCTTGTTGATTGAGATACTGGGTGCCAGGGACACAGCACTGACAACAGGCAAATTCCTGCCCTGGTGAAGCTGACATTCTAGTGGGAGAGGCAACATACAAGTAAAACACATGTCCACTGGGAATAACAGTCACATTAAGTAAGCCCTCACTGACTGCCAGGCCTGGCACTAAGTGGCTCCCACAAAGATCTCTGCCAAAGTAGGCCACGCCATTCACAGGCCTTTTTACATGAGGGGCCTCCATTAGGTCCCTGCCCAGTGGTTAGAGAATCTTCGTAACATCTCTATCAGGCGACATGATTAGCCCCATTTTACAGATGGGGAAACCGAGGCACAGCGCAGAAAAAGCCTGGTGGGCGAACGATTGGAGTCCAGGTCTGGCTGACTCCGGCTCCCGGGCCTTCAGCCTCATGCTGAAGCGGCCCCCCTCCCCGCCCCGCAGCGGTCACGCCACCGTGTGCCAGGCCTGCGCTGGGCCACTGCCAGCCCTGGGACGCCTGGGGGAGGGGTGACCTCCCGCCGCCGCCGCCGCCGCCGCCGC
>NW_007727075.1:235910-294106 GCF_000696425.1 Galeopterus variegatus | reverse complement strand
CACCGCCGAGGGCCTGTGGCCGAGCGGCGGCGCGCGGAGGACGCCCGGGCGGCGGGACGCAGGGACGGCGGCGGCCGGAGCGCGCCAGGCGAGTAGGACCCGGGACTGGGTCGGGGTTCGAGGCCGGCCCGGGGTTCGAGTGCGATCGTCCCCTACCCCACCTCCAACTCCGGGGCACGACCTCAGGGTCTCTGTGCAGCCGCTGCCTGCAGCTCCACCATCTGTGCCCAAACTTTCCGGACCTGGGTGTCTCGATCCCCGCGTCAGTGCCCCCTCCCCATCTCTGACCCCTTCCCTTCTTCCCCCATCCACCTCCATGTGTTCCTCGTCCACTGCCCCCTCCCCTATCTCTGTCCCCCTCTCTGCCTCTGTGTCCCCTCCCCGCTCTGTCCTCCCTCGCCCTACTCCGCGGCCCGGCCGGGCTGGAGCCAGGCCCCAGGCGGCGGGAAGGCGGCCGAGCGTCCGGCCGGGTTGGGCCTCGGCCTGGTGGCTGGGCCGGCTTGGGGAGCCGCAGCTGTTTGCCATTAGCCCGGTCCCCGCAGGCCCCGCCCCCTGCTGCACAGGGCGGGCTCCTCCTCCCCCTCAACTTTGGGGCGGGGAGAGGGCCAGGAAGACCCCGGAGAGGTCTAGGCCAGTCTGGGGAGGGGGCTTTGGAGAGACCCCCCACCTGTCCCCATCTCTCCATCTCTCTGCCATATCCCGTCTGCCCTTCCCCACCCCACTCCAGGGGTCCCATAGCAAGAGGGGCCTCAGCCACAGACACCCCACTACCACCACCCACTCTCATGTCGTTTCTCATGGAGGGAGGTCAGGTGACTGGGGGATCCTCAGACCTCAGTCTCCACGTCTGGGAAATAGGTAGAGGGTGTGGATTCTGGAGGAGGTGGCTTTGTGGACGGTGGAGGGATCTGCCAGGCTTAGGTTCAAGTTCAGGCCCAGCCACTTCCACCCCCAGCCCCCACCCTCCCTTGACCCTGGGCAAATCACTGTACCTTTCTGTGCCCCTGGATTCCCCATCTGTGAAACAGGTCTGATAACTACCCACCTCGTGGGGTGGTCATGACAAAAGAGTTGCTGTTATTATTACTACAGTTATTAATATTTTTTGTCCCCCCCACCTCCGCCTCCCAAAAGCTATTCCAATCCTGCCCCTTTCTCAAGGTCTCTCTTAGGTCCCCAGAAAATATTTTTGATCAACGTCCTGTTGCTCAGGGAGTGAGCCTCCAGGCAGATGGAAAACAAATTTCCTACAATCGGTGACCATGTGTTCCAGGTGTTGAAAGTCAAAGAAGTGGGGACAGAGACGTGGAGAGACAGGGAGAGAGAAGTGGAGAGGGACACAGAGAGACAGAGACGTGAAGAGACGCAGAGAGACGTGGAGAGAGACTAAGCAAGACACCAAGCAGGACAGGACGTGAGAACAAGGACAAGCCACCCCTGGAGCCCCGGCTCTGCCTTCATGCCCGGCAGGTGCCACACCTGGCCCATCCTCCCAGGTATCCGCTGCCCTGGTGCCCACAGGCCAAAACAGGTCCACTCTGGTGGTGGGATGGGCCAGGGTCTCTGCAGCAGGGTGGCTGGAGATCAGACAGCAGAAAGGACTGGCCAAATTCAGGCGGGGCGTGGGGGACAAAAGGGCCCTGGCCAGCCTCCAGGGCTGAGGGGGGCTAGTGAGAGGCCCTGATTGTCCCTCCCTTTGCAGCCTCCGGGCACCCCTCTTACTTCCTCCCTGTATACCCATGACTTGCCGGGCCTCACCCAGCCTCTATCCCTGCTGCACCCCCAGCCCGGACACATCCTGGGGGGGCAGGAAGTTCTGTGTAGCCCGGCAGCGAAACTGTTTATTTTTAGAGAAAATTGTTTCCATAAAGGGGAAAGGCTTTGCTCCTCACTGCCTCCCCCACTTTTCCTATCGCCCCCCCCCCCAGGCCTGGCCTGACTGAGCTCTCTGCTTTGGGGTTGCTTGGGGTCCCCTACTCTCTGCCCTGTCTTTCTTAGTCTCCCTAGATCCATGCAGGAAAACTGTCCCCCCTCCATTAGCACCCCAGCTCCCATCTTTCCCTGTGGCCAGCTCTGGGCCTGGGCTGAGGGGAGGGGGTGCAGGAAGGGTGGGGCCTATTGGGCTTAGGGCCCCCCAGCCTGGGGGCCGGGTGGAGGCAGAGCTGTGGGAACAGCTGGAGCCTGTCCAGGGGCTGGACAGATGTGCAAGAAGCAGTGAGGTTTGGTTTCTTTGTTCCAGGCCTTACCCCCCCACCCCCCACTTTCTGCAGCCAGGCAGACTGTGCCCCTATGAGGGCCCAGACCTGGGTGGGAGGCTGGATGGGGCAGCTGTGGAGGGGACGGCCACCTCTCCTCCCCTCCTCCTGACTCCCTCCTCCAACGCCCCCCTCCCCAGGTGAGCCTCAGCCAGTGCTGTAGGCAGTCTGACTTACAGTCCCCCAAGTGACTCCTGAGGAGCGTCCACAGACAGGAGGATGGCCCAAGTCCTGCACGTGCCAGCCCCCTTCCCAGGTCAGGGGTCTCAGGTGGAAGAGGGCTCTGCCCTGGGGGGCTTGAGAGGGGAAGACATGGCTCTGCCTTGGAGGGTCTGAGGGAGGAGGCAGGCCCTGTCCTGGGGGGCTTGAAGAAGAATACAGCCCTAACCTGGGAGGATCTGATGGGGGAGACACAGCCCCACCCTGCAAGGGTCTGAGGGGGGAGGCAGAGTCTTGCCAGGAAAGGGGTTTAGTCTAAGGGAGCAGATAGGGCCCTGTCCTGGGGGATTTGAGGGAGGATACGGCCCAGCACTGGGGGCTTCAGGGGGGAGTCACAGCCCTGCCCTGGGGGTTTGGTGCTTGGGTGGCACAGCACCTCCCTGAGGGTCTGAGACTGAAGACAGGCACAGTTGAGCGCCCAGTGGGCTCCAATCCCTTGGGCAGATAAACCCTGACTCTCCCAGGACATCAGTCTTTGCCCGGAGAAGGGACAGCAGTATTCAGAGGCACCGGTGTTTCCCCCCACCCCAGGGACCCCCGGCCCAGCCTCCCCACCCGCCTTCCCAGCCAAGGAGCCCGACCCGCCCTACTCCGTGGAGACTCCCTACGGCTACCGCCTCGACCTGGACTTCCTCAAATACGTGGATGACATCGAGAAGGGCCACACGCTGCGACGTGTGGCCGTGCAGCGCCGCCCACGTCTGGGCTCGCTTCCCCGCGGCCCTGGCCCCTGGTGGACATCCACCGAGTCGCTGTGCTCCAACGCCAGCGGGGACAGCCGCCACTCAGCCTACTCCTACTGTGGCCGTGGCTTCTACCCGCAGTACGGTGCCCTGGAGGCCCGCGGGGGCTTCAACCCGCGCGTCGAACGCACGTTGCTCGATGCCCGGCGCCGCCTCGAGGACCAGGCGGCCGCGCCCACTGGCCTGGGCTCCCTGACTCCCAGCGCGGCTGGCTCCACCAACTCCTTGGTGGGTGTGGGGCTGCCACCCCCAACCCCACGCAGCTCAGGACTGTCCACGCCGGTGCCACCCAGCGCCGGGCACCTGGCCCATGTGCGGGAGCAGATGGCAGGTGCCCTGCGCAAGCTGCGGCAGCTGGAGGAGCAGGTAAAGCTGATCCCCGTGCTCCAGGTAAAGCTGTCAGTGCTGCAGGAGGAAAAGCGACAGCTCACGGTGCAGCTCAAAAGCCAGAAGTTCCTGGGCCACCCTGCAGGGGCCCGGGGCCGCAGCGAGCTCTGCCTGGACCTCCCTGACCCCCCTGAGGACCCGGTGGCACTGGAGACCCGAAGCGTGGGCACCTGGGTCCGAGAGCGGGACTTGGGCATGCCTGATGGGGAAGCAGCCCTTGCCGCCAAGATCGCTGTGCTGGAGACCCAGCTCAAAAAAGCACTACAGGAGCTGCAGGCAGCTCAGGCCCGGCAGGTTGACCCCCAGCCACAGGCCTAGCCACCGCCAGACAGCCCGGTCCGCGTGGACACTGTCCGGGTAGTGGAGGGGCCACGGGAGGTGGAGGTGGCAGCCAGCACAGCTGCTGGGGCCCCGGCACAGCGTGCCCAGAGTCTGGAGCCCTATGGAGCAGGGCTGAGGGCCCTGGCGACATCCGGCAGGGCAGAGAGCCCCGCTGTGTTCCGCAGCCATGAGGTGGTGGAGACAATGTGCCCTGTGCCCACGGCGACCACCGGTAACGTCCACGTGGTGAAGAAGATCAGCATCACAGACCGAAGCTGCGATGCGCTGGCAGCAGGTAAGTGATCATGGGCAGGGGAGAACGGTTGGGCACCCCTCTTTCTTCCCATGGCTCAGCCTGGACCCTTGGAATGCCTGGGTCCAGCCCCAGCGCTAGCCCCCACCTTCTACCAGACAGATCGCTCCGCTCTCGGAGCCTCTGTCTCTTCATCTGCAAAAGGGGGGAATTGTGCCACTGACCTCAGGGCTGTAGGGACTGTGCAGAGAAACTGGGTGTCTGGCACATTGTAAGTATCCAGAAAACAGGAGGTATTTGGGGGAGGTTCCCCAAGGCTATTGGTTTGCTGGGCAAAAAACTTCCCTGTTTATTAAGTAAGTGGCAGGAATGAATCTCAGACCAGTTTTGTTTGTTTTTTTTTAAAGATGAGCAGTAAGGGGATCTTAACCCTTGACTTGGTGTTGTCAGCACCACGCTCTCCCAAGTGAGCCACAGGCCAGCCCCTTCAGACCAGTTTAAGCAATGAAAAGGAAATGTGTTGTTCAGGCAACCTAGGGACAGCTTCAGGCATGGCTGGATCCAGGTGCTCAGATGTCAGCAGGAATCTCGAACTTGCTCTCTTTCTCTTCTTTTATCTACGCTGGGCGCTTCTGTCTCAGTCAGGCAAAGGAAGGTGGCTCCATTGCTCCAGGCATCTGTCCTTCTAGCTCACTGGAAAGGGAGCCCCTTAATCCAAATAGCACCAGTAAAAATCCCAGGGGTGCCAATTCCTATGTCCCTCATTGCCCAGCCTGGATGCTGGGGGTACAGGAGCCCCACCCAAGCCCAGTGGCCTTTGAGGGAGGGAAAGAGTGCTCCCCAGAGGAAATGCTGAGTCCTCATGCCAGGAAAGGGAATCCTGGTTGTGTGGAATGCCAGCTGCCCCACCGCCCTGAGGCTCCTGGGAGAAGCTGCTGTAACGATTCATAATAATGACAACTATTCTTTAGCAAGTACCAGCTGGGGGGTTCCAGATGCTATGCTAAATGTTTCATGCAAGGAGGGTTAAAGAGGCTGCACCATGTGATCTGAGTTCAAATTCCACTTTTTTCTGTGTGGCCCTGGGTGAGCAATGTCACCTCTCTGGGCCTCAGCTTCTTTTTCTGTGAAGAGACATAATAATGGTCCCCACATCTAAGAACTTTTGCAAATTAATGCACACAGTAAGTACTCATTGCTGCTTCTGCTGGTAACTTTTAGGTCAACCCTGTTTATAGCTGAGGAAACTGAGGCTTAGGGAGAGGATTCACTTGACCTGTGTCACACAGCCAGGAAGTGGCCGAGCCAGGATCTGAACCCAGCTCAGCTTGACCCTGTGGCAGGGCTTGGAGGCGGGGTCCAAGTTGTCATCGCAGTCTCAAGTGTCAGGTGGCCAGAGCCCTACTGAGGGTCCAGAGGGCACAGGCTGGAGAGCAGGGACCCAGCTGTGTTTTTTTTGCTTGCCTGTGTTGTTTCTGGCCAGCTCCGGACACCACCCTTCTGCTCCATATCCATCGCAAACACCCGGCCCTGCGGCTCTGGCCCCCAGCCAGGGGGCCTGCCCAGCTCAGCCCCAGAATCTCTGAGTGGCCATCGTTATTCCACTTGCGCCTGCCAGAGCAGCCGTGGGGCCTCCTGCCTGCAGGACATACAGACGTAGCAATGTCCACCCACTGTGAAACCTCCCACCTCTGGAAGTTCTTCCTTGTGTCTCACTTAACCCCCACTTGCTGCAGCCAGCTCCAGTCTCTGCCTTCCTTGGGCAGAGCTGGAATGTATTCATTCATTTCAATATCTTCTCATTCAAAACATGTTTACCAAGTGCCTACAGTGCACCCGACTTTTCTAGGCACTGAGGCCACAGCGGTGAACAAGACAGATGCTAAAGTCCCTGCATATAAATAAATAACGGGGAGGGAGCTAAAGAAAGAAATTAATTGGGCTGGCCGGTTAGCTCAGCTGGTTAGAGCATGGTGCTGATAACACAAAGGTCACAGGTTCGATCCCTGTGCTGTCCAGCTGCCAAAAAATTAATAATAAATAAGACTGCAGTAAATAAGCGAAGAAATGCTGGCCGGTTAGCTCAGCTGGTTAGAGCATGGTGCTGATAACACAAAGGTCACAGGTTCGAGCCCTGTGCTGTCCAGCTGCCAAAAAATTAATAATAAATAAGACTGCAGTAAATAAGCGAAGAAATATCATTTCAGAGAATACGTGTTTGAAGCAAATAAAATGGGGGCAGGGGTTGGTAGTGATTGAATGGGGTCGTGGCCTGGGTGTAAATCCTGGTTTACCTGTTCTCTGGCTTGGTTTCCTTAAGTATGCTATTTAGCCTCTCCATGCCTCAGTTCTCTGATTTGCAAATCAAGTGTCCTGACAGCACGATGTCACCAGATTAATGTGAGGCTTCAATACATTAATTCATGTCAAGGGTTCAACATGGCACCAGGTGCATAAAAGGGGCTCGAGGTGAGCCGAGATGTGAACAGGAAGAAGCAGCCAGGTGGTTAAAGGGGTGGAAAAGAGAGTGTTCCAGGCGGGGACACAACAGGAACAGAGACCCTGAGGTGAGGAGGGGCTCAGGCTTGTCGAGGTGTCAAACCAGCTAGAATGTGATGAGGCCAGAGAAACGAGGGACGGGGGAGTCTGAGCACCAGGGAACTGGGTTCCACAGGGCTCCTGTGCTGTGGCGAGGAGTGATATGGGAAATGAAATGAGATGGTACAAGGACTTGACAGGTGCTCGGGAGATGTGGTCGTGTTGTGTTTGCTTGGGCTGGGCAGCTTGGTGAGTAGATGAGGGAGGGCTTCCTGGAGGAGGAGACAGAGAGGGGCCCAACCTGTTTACCGTCTAGCAAGGACACTGTTTTTTTAGCAGAGCAGGAATTCACTCTCTGTAGCCAGAGGGCAGGGAGGGTGGGAGGCCAGCTTCCCCTCAGGCTGCCAAAGGTGGGGGGGCAGGGGACTGGAGACCCCACAGAATTCTATCCTTCCCCCCAACCCCCACACCTGGCAAAGTCACCTCAGATGGGTCAGCGGGAAAAGGGGCAACCAGGGATGTGTACCGGTGGGATCTCTCCAAAGCTTTGAAATTCCCAGTGCTCTTGTTCAAAACATATTCCCATGAAAGTGATTCATATGCTTTGTGGAATGTTCAGAAAGGACAGAAAAATCTAGAAGAACAAAAACCTATAAACCCACCACCACCCAGTGTAGCTGCTGTCAGTGCTTCTGCTGCTTTGCTTCCTAATTTTTTAATACATAAAATGTGTGTTTTTCAAGTCTGGCAGCACAGAGCTGATGGAAATTGTTGTTTTGGTTTGTTTTGAATTTCTTTTTTTGTCTTTTTCGTGACTGGTAAGGGGATCGCAACCCTTGGTGTGGTGTCGCCCTCACCGCGCTCAGCCAGTGAGTGCACCGGCCATTCCCATATAGGATCCGAACCCACGGCGGGAGCATCGCTGAGCTCCCAGCACCGCACTCTCCCGAGTGCGCCACAGGGCCTGCCCTGGTTTGTTTTGAATTTTGCTTTCATTTTAATTCATTTAAATCTCCAGTGACATTATGAGGTGGGTAATGTTTTTATCCCCATTTTACAGATGAGGAAACTGAGGCCCAGGGAGGTTAAGGGATTTGCCCACAGTCCTCAAAGCTGGGATTTAAACTCCATCTTTGATTTCACATTATTTCAGAAGTATTTCTTGGGTTAGTAAAAATTCTTTGGATATGCTGTTCATTTTTTAACAGTCGCACCATTTTCTGAGTGGGGAGACTGAGATTTACAGGACTGGCCCTGATGCCTGACCATTGAGTTGCGTCCAGTTTTTCTTTGTCAACAGTGCCATGAGGTTGTCCTTTCTTGGAAGCCCCTCATATCCTCTGATCTGTTTTCTCAGGTTTCTGGAAGGGCATTTTTGAGGACCTTGATGACTGTTGCCCCATGGCCTCGCACCCTCCCTGCATGGGATGGCTGAGTGATAAAAATTTTTATTATTTCCTTTGAACTGAAGGAGCCCGAAATTGAGTTCATCTAATTCTTCAGCTCATGGCAGGCATCTCCATTGGTCTGTGCACACCACCTCTCTTGTTTTACTTATTTTTATTTTTTTTAGTTTTACTTATTTATTGGTGGCTGGCCAGCCTGGGGATCCAAACCCTTGACCTTGGTGACATCAATAATGCACTCTAACCAACTGAGTGAACAGGCCAACCCCTTGCTCATTATTTTTATCCCTTCCTCTTCTATCCTCAGTGCCAAGGGTCGGTAAGTATTTTCAGCTTTGCAGACCATACAGTCTCTGTCACATCAAGTGAACTCTGCCTCTGTTTTTTTTCCTCTGCTTTATTGAGGTACACTTAATGTGCAAAAAATCAGACATATCGTATGTATACATTTCGATGAGTTTGGTGCCTCAGTTACGCCATTTGCAAACGCAAAAGCACCGTAGCCAATATGTCAGGGAACAAGCATTAGAGTATCCCAATAAAACTTTATTTGTGGACACTGAAATTTCAATTTCTTTTTTTTTTTTTTGGCGGAGGGGGATGGCTGGGATCTGAACCCTTGACCTTGGTGTTGTCAACACCGTGCTCTCATCAACTGAGCTAACCAGCAAGCCCAAAATTTCAATTTCATGTACTTTTCACATGTCCCAAATAGTATTCTTCTTTTGACTTTTTTCCAGCCGTTAAAAAATGTAAAAACTGGGTTTGGATCCCCATGCTGGCCAGCTGCCACACACGCAAAACAACTGTGCCCACAGTCTGCAGCTTGCCAACCTCTGCTCTAGGCCATTCACATACCCCCACCATTAATTCCACCCTCACCCCATTTAATACATTGTAATCCATCATCCAGAAGCTTATTTAAATATTTGGGGCTGGCCAGTTAGCTCAGTTGGTTAGAGCACAGTGTTACAACACCAAGGTCATGGGTTCGGATCCCCATGTTGCCCAGCCACTTAAAAACAACAACAACAAAAAGATATTTGGGTCTCCTTGAAAAATATGCCCTGTGTATGTCTAGTTTCCTTAAATGGTATTGTGCTTCAGAAAAACAAAATCTCTGTCTCTTATTTTTTCCTCTCCATACACTATTTTTGAACTCTCCACAGTGATGTTTGTTAATCTGGTTTGTCGCTTTTAATGGCTGCATAGATTTCTGCTCTAGGTGTATACAGCACTACATTTTTCTTAGCTCACCCCATCTTGGTGGGTACCTGGGTTCCTTCCAACTTCCTGCCACCAGGAACGATGCTGGGGCCATCCACCCGCATCCCCTCCCGTGGGGTTGCTGGGTCACAGGGGAGGGAAAATATAACTTCCAGTCCTGTCTCATCCTCTCCAAAAAAGCTCTCTCTGGTCCACATTCTGAGGTGCCTGTTTCCCCACATTCTCACCAACATACCTTTTCATCCATCTTTCTAATTTTTTTGCCCATCTGCTGCTGGCGTAAAGTGGTATTTCCTTATTGTTTTAATTTGCATTTCTGATGTTGGGTGAGGTTGGGCATCTCCTCTATGTTTAATAAGATTCCTCTGTGGGTCCCTTATATGTAACCTTTGTCCATTTTTCTGTGAGCAATTTTTAGAAGTTCCTGGCATATTCCAGAATAAGGATTGGCAAACTATATCCTGCGGGCCAAATCCAGCCTGCCACCTGCTTTTTTATGTATGGCCCACAGCTAAGAATGGTTTTTACGTTCTTAAATGATTAAAAAATTTGAAAATATATATATATTTTTTTTGGCAGCTGGCCTGTATGGGGATCTGAACCCTTGACCTGGGTGTTACAACACCACTACCTGGCCAGCCCAAGAATAATATTTTGTGACATGAGCAAAATTATATGAAATTCAAATTTATTGGGACGTAGCCACGCCTATTCATTTACATACCGTCTGTGGCTGCTTTTGCATTACAGCAACGTCAGAATCAAATGGTTGTGACTGACACCTTATGGCCCGCACAGCCAAAAATATTTACTTATCTGGCTTTTTACAGAAAAAGTCTGTTGATCTCTGAGCTAGAAGATAATCCTTTGCACGTTTTTGGCTATGCAAATATCTCCCCTTGCCTGCCATCTCTCTCTTCTATTGATTAACTTTGTTTATGAGGGGTTTTTTTTTAAGTCAAATAGAAATCTGCATTTTGGATATAATTAAGCCCATTGTATTTTTCATATGTGGTCTAAGCTTTGAGGAATTTTTATTTTCTTTTTTTTTTTTGGGGGGGGGGCAGCTGGCTAGTGCAGGGAACTAAACCCTTGACCTTGGTGTTATAAGGCTGTGCTTTAACCAGCCGAGCTAACTGGTCAGCCCTGCTTTGAGGAATTTTTAAAGGAATCTTTCCCCTTCCTGAGGCCCCGTAATATTCTGCTACATTTTCTTCATTTAGCTTTAATCCTTCATAGTTTCTTTCAGGTATACAGTGTGAGGTAGGAATCTGGCTTGATTTTTCTCAGTAGAGTAAGCTGCATTTCCCAGTACCACACCACAGAACTCATCCTTTCCCACTGATTTGTGGACACAAATCTTTCCTCCAGTTCCCTGAGATTGGAGTCTGTGCTGGGCTCTGTCCTCTGTTCCTTTGGCCTGTTGTTTATACAACAATGCCCTGCTGTTTTGATTGTTGTAGCTTTGGAATATATTTTACTCTGTGGCAGACTGGATTCCCCATCTCTGCACTTCTTTTGTAAATTTGTGTTAGCTTGGGGCTGGCCAGTTAGCTCAGTTGGTTAGAGCGTGGAGTTATAACACTAAGGTCAAGGGTTTGGACTCCAATACCAACCAGCCATCAAGAAGACAACAACAACAACAAAAAGACTGTGTGAGCTTGACACGGGCTTTAACTAAATCTACATCAATTTTGGGATCAGTTTGCCCCTTAGTGGAAAACAAAAATAAATATTACCCATTTTATTATTTTTTGTTGTTGTTCTAGCATTTCAGTGTCTAGCCTTGAAATCCTCAGGCTAGAAGGAGCCATCAAAGCTTTTAAAAACAGTGTCTGCTTTTCTCTTGGGGCAGAATGGACTTTGGTGTTGCTCCAGTTTATTTTTCTGTTCACTTTTTTAAAATCCTGGTAAAATACACCTAACGTAAAACTTATCATCTTCACTGTTTTTGAATATACAGTTCAGAGGCATTAAGTACATTCACATGGTTGTCCAACCATCACCATCATCCATCTCTAGAACTTTCTCATCTTCTCCAACTGAAACTCTGCCTGCATTAAACACCCACTCCCCATTCCCCTCCCCAGCCCCTGGCACCCACAATTCCACTTTCTGTCTTTATGGATCTGACTACTCTGGGCCCTCCTATGGGTGGAAACATACAGTGTGTGTCCTTTCATGCCTAGTTTATTTCACTGGGCATAATGTTACTCCAGCTCATTGTCTGGCTCTTCTAGGATTTTCAATCAGGAGCCCTGAGTTTTGGGCAGAGATTGAGATTGTGAATGGATTACCTGGCTCCTGACACATTTCACTTGGCCATACAGTGTGTGTGTTTATTTCATGTGAATTTATTGTCAAGGTTTCAGTTGGTTAGAGCACCATGTTATAACACCAAGGTCACGGGTTTGAATCCCCATACTGGCCAGCTGCACACAAAAAAATTAAAAGTAAATATAAATTTTTAAATTTTTAAACATCAGATCAACATAACAACCTGGCATTTGCTCCCATGGGAGTTCAAACCCCAGCTCTGGGTGAGGCCTGGGCCAGCCACACCCTGGACAGGGGATGCTGTTGGAAGCCTTTATGACCAAGTGTCTCATGCAGCCCTGCCCTGTCTGCACTCTTCACTTGTGTTGAGCATTTACTCCCTGTTCTTTAGTAAACTTGAGAGTCACCCGTGAACTTGAGGACATAGTTACTGTGTATGTCAAAAGCATTTTTAAGGGCCGGGCTGTGGCTCACTTGGGAGAGCGTGGTGCTGACAACACCAGGTCAAGGGTTAAAATCCCCTTACCAGTCATCTTTAAAAAAAAAAAAAACACTTTTAGCCATTAAAGGGAATTAAAATGAATTGGTCTTCAGAGTCAGTGGGCAGTGGCAGGAAGGGAAGGCCCTGAGGAAGTGGTGACACAGAAGCCACACGTGGCCTGGGGGGACCTGAGTAGATTCCAAGATGTGGGCGGCCACTCAAAGTGGAAACTGGATTTTTTTTTTTTTTTTTTTTTTTTTTGGCAGCTGGTCAGTACAGGGATCCAAACCCTTGATCTTGGTATGATCGGCACCGTACTCCAACCAAATGAGCTAACAGGCTAGCCCTAAACCAAATTTTTATTCCACACTCCAAGCTGGAGATCCAGGACTTGAACTCCCCGACATCCCCATTCCCAGCCTGGGCGGGGACACCCCCGGGGTCTGATGCCCTGGGAGTCACCTTTGTCTGCAGACTAGCTTGGGTGGGTCTGATTTATTTAATGGTGATAAAATACACATTACATTAAATTTACCATTTTAGCCATTTTTAAGTATACGATTCAGTGGCATAGAGCACACTCATCCTGTCATGCAGCCGTCCCCACCATCCATCTCCAGAACTTTCTCATCTTCTCCAGCTGAAACTCCTGGGTGGATTTTAATTTTAATTTTCTAATAGCCCTTATTGTTTCTTTGTCTCGTTAAAGTAATCCTGCTTAATGTTACATGAAGAAAAAGAGAAGGAAGCTGGATGCAAAATGATATTCACAACACAATCCTGCTTTGAGGCGAAAAAACCATAACACTTTTAAGTCCTGTCAAAAATATAGTTTATGTTAGCTCAGTTGGTTAGAGCGCAGCTTTGTAACACCAGGGTCAAGGGTTTGGATCCCCATACCGGCCAGCTGCCCACAAAAAACCCAAATGCTTCTCGAGCACTCTTGATATGCTGGCACTGAGTCACCAACTTCGTTTGCCCAGCACCACGAAGTACGAAATGTCATTTGTCTGGGGCACAGAGAGGTTAAGTAACCTGCCTGAGGTCACACAGCTGATAGGTGAGAGATTTGAGTCTCTGCTGTGACCACCTTGCTCGGCTGTCATCAGACCTTTTTTCTAGATGACATCAGAGGTGGGGGTGGTCTTGAGGCAGGATCGTGGGGTGCAGGGTCCTCCTTGTCCCTGAACAGCTGCAGGGCAGGCAACAGACTGGAGTTGGAATTGCATTCTGCTCCTCGCTGGCTGGGTGACCTTGGCAACTCTCTGTGCCTCAGTTTCCTCATCTGTAATAATCCAACCCTCTGGTGGGCTTGGAAGATTTGACAAGGTAACACAAGAATTAGCCCTCAGACAGTGCCTGGCCCAGGGTATGTGATCCACAGGTGACAGCTGTTGTGATTGTTGTTGTTTGGCTGTTACGACCCACAGGGATGCCTCATTTCCTGTCCCTCCAGGTCCCCCACAGGCCCTTGCAGAGTCGTCCTCATCACCCACAGGGTCCACAGCGGCCTCGCTGGTGCAGCCTGAGAAGAACGCAGGCCAGGTGCCCGCCCACGATGCCACCAACAGAGGGTCCACCAGGCAAGCAACCTCGCACAAATCAGAGGAGGCTGGGGGTGCAGGTAAGTGGGGTGACCACCAAAAGGGATGGGGCGCCAGCAGGCCCAGGCTCAGAGTCTGGCTGCAAGGGACTGTCCTGACACCGCCCTCCCCACTAGGTGGTCCCCAGGCAGGCGTGCGGTCCATCATGAAGCGGAAAGAGGAGCCCACAGACCCGGCGGCCCACCGGAGAAGCCTCCAGTTCGTGGGGGTCAATGGCGGGTGAGGGGAGCCCCCGTCCTCCACTCCCTGTCCTCTCCTCACTCCTGCTTGCTCCTCAGTTCGTTCCTGCACAAGAATGTACCCAGTACCCCATTCTAAGTCCTTCCCTTTGATTAATTCATTTAACCAAACTGTCATAGAGAGATGGAGAAACTGAGGCACAAGGAGTCTGAGCGCTTGGCTGGAGCTCACACAGTGACCCAGGAGTCTGCCCTGGGTGGTCTGGCTCCAGAGCCTGTGGCATAACCATTGCACCATCCTACCCACTGGGAGGTGCCAGGTGCAGCTCCTGGCCCTGACCAAGCTCCCCGTCCAGGACACAGATGGCAGTTCCAGCACGGTGTGGTGGGATGGGAGCAAAGATGGGGGACATTCAGGTAGTGCGGGTCTCCAGGGGAAGGAGGGGACATGTGTGCTACGGGACAGGTAGGAGCTAGCAAGGTGAAGAGTGGGACGTGTGCACCAAGGTCAAGGGTTCAGAACCCTGTACCGGCCAGACGTCCAAAAAACCAAAAGAGTGGTGCGTGGGGAAGGCTCTCCTGGTAGAGGGCACAGCCTGGGTAAAGGCCCAGAGGTAGGAGGAAGTGGTAAGCGATGGTTGGTTCGGGGCCTTGAATGCCGTGCCCAGGAGCTTAGACTTTGTCAAGAAGTAGCAAGAAGCACAGGTGGGTCCTGCTTGCAGTGGGATGAGGGTCTGAATCAGTAACACCTGCATAAGGGGCAGCCCTGCAGCCCCGTGAGGTCAGTACTGCTATTGTCCCCATTTAACAGATGGGGAAACTGAGGCTGAGGGAGGTCAGGTAGCCAGGTCCATGTGTCCCTCCCCCACCACGTCCCATCCCATCTGTAACGTCTCCTCTGTCCCATCCGTCCTCCCTCCCCAGGTATGAGTCCTCTGAAGACTCGAGCACGGCAGAGAACTTCTCAGACAACGACAGCACAGAGAACGAGGCCCCAGAGACGGAGGAGAGGGTTCCGAGTGTGGCCAAAGCCCCCCAGCTCAGGCCCACAGGGCCAGCCATGGCCAAGACCAGCCAGCAGGAATGCCAGCTGTCTAGGGAGTCTCAGCACATGCCCACGGCTGAGGGGGCATCAGGATCAAACACGGAGGAGGAGATCCGGTCAGTTTTCTGGGAGGGAGGGATTCAGGCAGGGCCAGGGGCAGGTGACCTCTGCCTTAAACCCCACCATTCAAGCCCTCTGAGGGAGCCCCCATCAGTCATGCACACCTTAGTCTAAATTAGTGAGTGAGCACTTTCTCCTTCTGGACATCTGAAGGTCTGGCTTTGACAAAGGGCCTGATGGGGTATTTCAGTCTGCTGGGGTTAGGATTTAGGGGGCCAGGCAAAGTTTATTCTTAAGCAACCCACCTTTTGAGGGGGACATTTACTCCACCTGCCCATCCTATTTATATCTTTCTTTTTTTCCCTGATGAAAAATCTGCCCTTGGGAAAGATTTTTCATCTGCACACTGGCCATTTGAAATGAATTTTGGATTATATATCCACTTTCTCTTGGGGTCTGTGTGTTCCCTCTGTCTGCCCCTTGAGGTGCAGTATAAGAGTGTGTCCCAAGTGAAGGGGGTCTGAGATGCCACCATTCAGGTGAGCCCTGTCAGGACTGTGTGAGCATCATAGTAGACAGTATTGAACCCCTCCCCAAGCACCTCAGCTCTGGGTAGGAGTGGGGGGACTCAGGAGATGGAGGTGGGTACTCCTCAGATAAATCCGCCGATCTGCTCCTGGCAGGATGGAGCTGAGCCCCGACCTCATCTCAGCCTGCTTGGCCCTGGAAAAGTACCTGGACAACCCCAACGCCCTCACCGAGCGGGAGCTGGTACGGTCGGGCCCTGGGCCTTGGTGGAGCCCCTCCGACCCCTCCAGCCCCACCCTTGGCTTCTCCTCATTCTCGGTGTCTCCCTCCATCTGCCCAGTGGGGACCCTGGGATCCAAGCCCGGAGCTGGGGGAGGGTGGTGTTCGAGTCACGGGCCTTGGAGAGGGGCCAGGAAGGCGCCAGGGAGGCGGGGAAGGGCCCCAAGATGATCGCCCACGGGACAAGCCTGCTGCTCCTCTTCCTTCCAGGGGATTGGGGTGGGGGCTCCCATATTTTCCTTTTTCCTTGCCTTCGAAGACTATCCATTGGGCTGACCTGTTAGCTCACCCAGTAGAGCCTGGTGCTGATAACAACCAAGGTCAAGGGTTCGATCCCTGTTCTGGCCAGCCTCCCCCCGCCCCCCAAAAAAGACTGTATCCAGGATGGAGAGGCTCACACCCTCCCTTGGGGATCATGTCTGGGATGACCGTGTCTACACTTCCCTTCAAGGGTCTTGTTGGGACAGGGGTGTCCACGCTTCCTTCTGGGTGCATCCACACTTTCCTCGAGGGCTCTGTCCAGGACAGGGGCGCCACACTGCTCCAGGGGGCTCGCCCGGGGTGCAGTGGCCATGCTCCCCTCCTGGGTCTTTGTCCGGGCGGGGTTGGGGTTCACCGCCCCACGCCCCTCTCCCACCCGACTTGCATCCAGAAAGTGGCCTACACCACAGTGCTGCAGGAGTGGCTGCGCCTGGCCTGCCGCAGCGATGCACACCCCGAGCTTGTGCGGCGCCACCTGGTCACGTTCCGGGCCATGTCCGCGCGGCTGCTGGAATATGTGGTCAACATCGCCGACAGCAATGGCAACACGGCACTGCACTACTCTGTGTCTCACGCCAATTTCCCTGTGGTGCGGCAGCTGCTCGACAGCGGTGAGCCCAGCAGGGACGGGGAAGGGCCCGAGTGAGTGGCCGTCTGTCGCCCCCCCCAGTATGATGGCCCGATGGGGGAGACACCGCCCTCCCTGTCTGATGAGGGAGACATGGCCCTTCCAGTCTGATAGAGAAGATGTCACCCTCCAATCTGGTGGGGGGAATGTAGCCCTCCCAGTCTGATGGAGGAGGCAGAGTCCACAGTCTGATGGAGGAGACATAGGCCAGTCTGATGGGTCAATGGCTCTTCCAAATTAGCATCTATTCTCAGTCCTAAACATGGGTGCCAGCATCAGGAGCCCCAAGTCTGATGGGGGTGGCACAGTCTCCATCTTCGGAGCCCCTTGTCCGACAGAGTAACACAATGGAGATGGAGACCCCTGGCTGGGACAGAGTGGGGTCCTCAGTCTGAGAAAAGGGAGGAATTAGGCCATGCCTAGACTGAGGGGGGAGACACGGAGCCCAGTGCTCACTGTGGTAGAGTGAAGCAAGGCTTCCATTCTGATGGCAGAGACGCAGCCTGGTCCGAGGGCTCACCCCTGCCATGCCTCTCGCTCAGGCGTCTGCCAGGTGGACAAGCAGAACCGCGCTGGCTACAGCCCCATTATGCTCACGGCTCTGGCCACCCTGAAGACTCAGGATGACATCGAGACTGTTCTACAGCTCTTCCGGCTCGGAGACGTCAATGCCAAAGCCAGCCAGGTACGCTACGCCTGAACATGACCTCAGGGAGCCGCCACTCCATAGGCGAGGAAACTGAGGCTCGGAGAAGCAGAGGCATTTCCTCAAGGTCATAGTCAAGAAGGCGGGATTTGAACCCAGGTGGTCTAGCTCCAGAGCCCTGTTCTTAATAACCTGCTGCCTCTGGCACAGGACCTTCTTGTGGAAAGTGCGGGGTATGGAGGACATGGGGTCCTCACCTTTCATAATCCGACACCATCCTGCGTGCTGCTTGGTAATTCACTGAGCAGCAACGGGGTTCACAGCGGCTGGACACTGGGGACCCAAATGGTGGATAGGCAGGCACAGTCCCACCTCCTGAAGCTCACTAAGTAACCGGGCGCTGCAGGAGCCACAGAATTTCAGGCATCACTGGGGTTTGGAGCAGGTTAGGACACGGGGGATGAGGGAAGTCACCAGGGAGGGGAGTGGCATGGCCCGATCCCTGATTTGAGAGCTCCTTTCAGCTGCGGGTTGGGGTATGGAAGCCGGGAGACTATGGAGGTGACTGGGACACAGAGAGGTGTCCCGGCAGAAAAGCAGGGCAGCGAGGACCCTGTGGGGACAGCGATGATGGCAGGGATTGCCAGTAGCTTAAATGCAGTGACAGAACAGCAGGGCACTGTGATGGGGCATAACAGGAGCTGACCCTGCTTTATTTTTATTGATTTAAGTTTTTCTTAATTTTCAAAAAAAATTTTAGTGATTTCTTTTTTCTCATTTGAGTTGAAATTCATTTCACATAAGGTTAACCCCCACCCTTTTTGTGTGTGGTGGCTGGCCAGTTTGGGGATCCGTACCCTTGACCTTGGTGTTATAACCCTGTGCTCCAGCCAACTGAGCTAACCGGCTAGCCCTAGATTAACCCTTTTAAAGTGAACAATCTTTGGTGGCATTTAGTACATTTACAATGTTGTGCAACTACCACCTCTATCTAGTTCCAGAACATTCCATTCCAAAGGAAACCCTGCACCCCATTAACAGTCCTTCCCTTTCCCTGCCATCTTCCTCCAGCCCCTGGAAACCACTAATCTGCTTTCTGTCTCTGGGTTTACCTATTCTGGATATTTCATATAAATGGAACTATATATATGTGATCTTCTACGTCTGGCCCTGTGGTAGAAAGAGTTGTTGGAGATACAGGAGGTCTGTGAGTGCGGTTGTGTGTGTCAGCGTCAGAGTACTTGGGAGCCATGGCAGGTTCAGGAGCAGGAGTGTCATACCCTGGAGCCTGTGTGAACCATAATTCTGTTCCTTCCTCTGCCCAGGCAGGGCAGACAGCCCTGATGCTGGCGGTCAGCCATGGGCGGGTGGACGTGGTCAAAGCCCTGCTGGCCTGCGAGGCGGATGTCAACGTGCAAGATGATGACGGTTCCACAGCGCTCATGTGCGCCTGCGAGCACGGCCACAAGGAGATCGCTGGGCTGCTGCTGGCCATGCCCAGCTGCGACATCTCGCTCACTGACCGCGTGAGTCCCCACCCAGGCGCACCCCAGGGGAGGGTGGGAACACAGCGAGGGGTGTCACCATAGCAACAGCTACTTTGCAGGACGGGAGCACGGCACTGATGGTGGCCTTGGATGCAGGGCAGAGTGAGATCGCGTCCATGCTGTACTCCCGCATGAACATCAAGTGCTCGGTGAGTCTCAACCCAGCGGGATGGAGGGTGGGCACTCTGGTAGGAGATGGGTGTTCATGAAGAGCTAAAGGCATACGGGGCTTTGATCACCTCATCCCCCATCATCATCCACCTGGACCACTGCTGTTACCCTGCCCTGGTTCCTCAGCTCCTGTCCTCACCCCACCCCCAGTCTGTCCTCCTCACAGCAGCTAGAGGTCATTGTGAACACCCGAGTCAGGACACCTCCCTCCTCTTCTCACAACCCTCCGTGGCTCCCACCTCACTTAGAGAGAAAGCCGTAGTCCTCCCCAGAGCCCACCAGGCCCTGCAAAACCGCCCTCACCTCCCTGCACTCCCTCCACTTCCACTCCAGCCACGCTGGCCTTATTCTCTGTTCCTACCCCAGGGCCTTTGCACTTGCTGGTTGCTCAGCCTGGAATGCCCTTCCCCCGTGACTGGTCCCTTGACATCGTTCAGAGACCAGCTCAGACATCACCCTCCCTGACCACCCACTGTCCCCCTCCACTCCCATCTGTCCGTTATCCCTGATCAGAATCCTCTCCTGCGCGCATTTATTTGCTCCTGCAGGGAGTCTCCACTAGGACGCCACCTCCTTGAGGCCAGAGATCACTCCTCCTTCTTTCCTCACCCACACGGGGCCGGCCGCAAAGCCAGTGGCGCCTTGCAGGGATCTGTAAGGATGCCAGACAAAAAGAATTCTGCTTCTCGTTTCAGTTTGCCCCGATGTCAGATGACGAGAGTCCTGCGTCGTCCTCTGCAGAAGAGTAGTCGTGAAGGGAGGCCAGAGGCGCCTCCCCGCGGGGGCCTGCCAGCCTCAGAGCGAACCGTCCCTTGTCCCCTCCCTGGCCTCTCTCCTCTCTGGCCACCCCCCATCTCAGTCTCCAAACCCCAAGTCTCAAAGACAAGTGGGTTTTCCTTCTGCTTCCCCGGGGGAGCCCCGACAGCGACAGGACTCCAGCTGGAGGTGGCTTTTCCCGGCGCCCCAGTTCAAAGCAGCCGCAGCGCAGACCAAAGCGAAATTCTTGTATAAATTGGCGCCAGTGGCTGATGCTGGGCTGTGGGTTTTATGAAAAACATTGAGAACAATCAGCCGGCAATTATGGATGAGAAAGGCGAGGGGAAAAAATACTGTATTCTTGAAACATTGTTGCAGGAGGGGGAGTCATATTATTTGTTGCTACATTTGAAAGTCACTGGAACCGTATACCGTCTTTGCATTGTAATCCTGAATCTTATTACCCACGGGTCATGTCTCAAGCGTTGCCCCCCACCCTTTCAGCCCCCACATTTAATTGTCCGGTATATAATAGTGTTTTGTTCACTCCACCCCAGACGGCTCTCGGGGGAATTTTCTGGTTGCCTCACAAAACTGATCTGTCCCTGTCACCAGGAGCAGAAGCTTAGTCCTTTCTTCTGCCTTCTCGCTGCCAGTGCCAGTGTCGCCCCCATTCAAGTGGGGGTCCAGGACCCTGCAGCTGAGACACATCGGTAGGCTCTGTGACCTGTCTGTAACCGAGTTTCACAATGAGACATTACCCAGAAATCCATTCCCTCCCCGCACAGAGGCCCTGGCAAATGTTAACTTTCCTAGAAGATCCTTCAGACTTGGAGACACAGGAAAAAGAATCCAATTCTCAGAGTGGATGCTGTGTCCCCGAGCCCAGAATTGTGGTAGCAGGGCCATCCTTTTTGTCCCCAGGACTCCAGAATTTCTCTGCTCAAAGGAAAGGAAACAGGGCATGGGTTTGTTGGCAACACACAGGGCGAGCTCTGAAAACCCCATGTGGACCTGATTAGAAGTTGGCTGCCCCGGTGGACTCCCAGCGCGAACTTAAAGAGACAGGCCTTTGCCGAAACCAAACAAGGGCCTGCTGGTTTTTAACAATCTAGAGACTTTCCGGAACTGCCTGGAACAGAGCCTGCTGGAAATGGGGAACGCCAGAGATACTCCCAGTTTCCTTTATGGCCTGTTTTGTCCCCAAAATCTCAACCTAGTTTTCTTTCCTGTTTCTTTCCTCGGTGGACAAAAAAAAAAAAAAGAGAAGGGTTCCAAGCCTCCACATGTGCCTTAGGATAGGGAAGCCAGTTCCCTACCAAATATGTGGTCTGCCCTTTCGTGTCCAGGACTCAGCTCAGCCTACAGGGCGTTTTGGAAGCCAAACCTCAGCAGGACGGAGTAAGCCCAAGGAGCTCACATGTTCATTAAATAAAGCAAAGTGCTGGCTTCTCTCCTAGAAAAGTAGATTTCTTGGCTTGATAGAGTGCAGCTTGCTTTGATTTTGATGGAAGGGATGGACCTAAGACAAGAGTTTTAATGGCCAAACAAGACAATCATGAGGGATGGATGGATGGATGGATTGATTGTGTGTAAATGGGAAAGAAAACCAAAGCTGATTGGGGACAACCCCTGTCGTCTACTTTGGGCAGCTTTGAGAAGCGGTACAGGCACTGTGTGCCCGTGTGTCCAACCCCAGAGCCAGCGAGTGCGTTTCTTTTAAGCTTCTAGAAGCTACTCCGTGGCTCAGCAGTGTGTGACCCCTCAGATAAGTCCACGTTTGTCTCTGCTGTTCCTTCTCTCTCCATACCCAGTGGGCTGCAGCGATCCTGCCTTTTGTCCCTTTCTCTTCCCACGTATATTCATGAGCTTTAATTTCACTTTCCGACCACGGTACGTCCATAAAGACAGTATTACACTTAAATGAAGTATTCTTTTTTGTAATCTTTTTTTAGAAGGTAAATGAATTTAATAAAGCTACCGATAGTGCCGACGTCTCTGTCTTTTCTTTAAGCTCAAGCTCCTCGTTAAGCTTTAGAGCTACGTCTCAGCCGGCCTGTTAGCTCGGCCATTCAGAGCGCGGTGTTATAACACCAAGATCAAGGGTTCGGATCCCCATACCGGCCAGCTGCCAAAAAAATATAGATCTCTCTTTCAAAATGGACTTATTTTGAAAAATGTTCAAAGCTACAGAAAAGTTTTAAGAATATTACAATAAACCTTATGCTCTATCCTAGATCAGCACTGTTCGATACTATAGCCACATGGCTAGTGGCTACTGTTTGAGGCTGTGAAGTCACAAAACATTGCTACTGTCCCAGAAGGTTCTATTGGACACTCCCTGTGAACACCTCAGAAAAAAATAGATTTTGCTGGCTGGTTGGTTCAGTTGGTTAGAGTACCATGTTTTAACACTAACGTCAAAGGGTTCGTATCCCCATACCAGCCAGCCTCCAAAACAAAGAAAAGAAAAAAATAGATTTTTAGTGATTTTTTTTCTCATGAAAAAATAATATATACCGGTTGTCAAAACTCAAAATTCAAAAGTGGCATAAGCTGCACTTGGTAGAAATGCCATTGTTGATTGATGGCTTGGAGTGGGTCCTGCCAAATCCTTTTCTAATATGTTCGATTTTAATTTTTTTATTGTTTTATTTTTTTATCAAGGTATACAATGCATATGATACGTGCACAAATTGTTCAAAAGTATACAGCCCCATGGCTTTTGCAAACTGAGCGTCCTGGAGTCACCAGCACCAGGACAGGAAGCGGAGCATTCTTGGTCCCAGCAGGCCCCCCGCAGCCCCTGGCCTGTCCCCTCACTCCCCCAAGGTAGTTGATCACTCTCCTGACTTCCTCTTTTTTCCTCCACTGGGCTGTTCAGCCAGGAGATGATGGGTGGGATGTTTTTTTGGAAGTCCCAGAAATTTTACCCAAAGGAGTATATTTCTAAGTGGAATTTCCTTTCCTTGCTCTTGTCTGTTTCCCAGAAGAGTCTGTAAGCCAAGAAGGGGCCTTTAGGAAATAAAAAATTGTTTCTCCCAGAGCAATTGCCAGGACCATTTTGTCACTTTCTTTGTTATCTCATGTAAGACCCCCATCCCCACCACCACCACCATTTTCTTGCCTTTTTTAAAGTATATTTCAATATTTAATTGTAGTAAACTATACATTACATAAAATTTGCACCTTTTTCTTATTTTGACAACCAGCTGTATGGGGATCTGAACCCTTGACCTTGGTGTTACAAGCTGGTGCTCTAACCAACTGAGCTAACCGGCCAGCCCTAAAATCTGCATCTTCACCATTTTTAAGCGCACAGTTCAGCAGCGTTAAGCACATTCACAGTGCTGTGCAGCCATCACCACCATCCATTTGCAGAACTTTTTCATCTTCCCAAACTGACACTCTGTCCCCATTAAGCACTAATTCCCTATCCCCATCCCCAGCTTCTGGCACCCACCGTTCTATTTCTGTCTCTATAAATTTGACGACTCTACGGACCTCCTGTAAGTGGATCACACAGTATCTGTCCTATCGTGTCTGGCTTATTTCACTGAGCATAATGTCCTCCAGGTTCCTCGATGTCGTAGCATGTGTCAGAATTTCCTTCTTTTTCAGGGCTGAATCGTATTCTATTGTATGAACAGACCACACTGTGTTGATCCATTCATCTCTCAATGGATACTTGGGTTGTTTCTATCTTTTGGCTGCCTTGAATCGTGCTGCTCGGCTCATGGGTGTAGAAACATCTGTTTGAGTCCCTGCTTTCAATTCTTTTGGGTCTACACCCAGAAGTGGAACTGCTGAAATGGTAATTCTATTTTTAATATTTTGGGGAACTGCCATAGTGTTTTACATAGCAGTGGTACGTTGTACGTTTCCACCCACAGTTCTTGTCATTTTCTGGTGTTTTTGGTTTGCCTGTTTATTTTGTATATTAGCCACCTCAATGGCAGAGAGGTGGGTCTCACTTTACTTTTTGGAAGGAAGGTGAGTGACCTATTGTGAAAGGAACCTTTGTACCTGTCAGGTTCGGGTTGCACAATCTGGAATGCCTTATCTCTTGGACATCTGGCCCCAGCTGACAAGAGAGGGCTATCTTTAGCTGCTGTGGCTTAGAAATGGTAAGCACCTGCCAAGGTCACAGGTAAACTACAGAGTCAGAAACTGAACCCAAGTTATCTCCTCTTCATTGCACTCTGCATTATTATGTAATTCACTGCATTTAGGCAAAGAAAAGGTGACTTCCCTGTAGAAGGCCACACAGCTGATTCCAGAAGCCATGTTCTCAGCCATCGAAGGGTGACAGATCAATCTCAGCACTGAACGCTCAGCACTGACTCTGAGGAGTTGGTTCCATGCTCATATTTCTGCAGAAATCATCTAAGGAGGCATCATTCCTGTATGTGCTACCTGCCCCGTGAGACCATGCTGTTCTAAGACTGGGCTGATTCTTAGCCTGAAAATCTGGGGAGGGCCTTCTGGGGTGTAGGACCTCCCAAAAGCTGCACAAAATCCAAAAAGAAGAGCCTGTCATTGCTTTCCTAGCATTTCAAAAGGATCCATGACACAGGAAAGGCTAAATACATTAGTTGTAAGGCTGTCTCCATCTACATGATCATTTTTAAAATATAAAAACGTGAGCCTCCCCTGGGGTCTTGGCAACTCCTGTCTTGTTACAGGGCACACTTAGCTCCTGGCTAAGGCTCCCCCAAACTGATACCAAACTCACAGGCCCAGCTGCCCGCCCCCAGACAAAAGCACACCAACCAAAACACAAATGTCAGTAAAAGTGGAACTGGGCTTTTATTCAGGAACACTGGTGACCCGAGGAGACGTGTTAGGCTAACTCACCTCTCCGGTAAACCTGAAAGAGAGTGGCCAGACTAAACCTATCTCAAAGATTCAGGTTTACTGAGGGGGCTTTAAAGAGGAGGATGAGGGAATGGAAGGTGGGAAATGAAAAGCAGGAGGGAGGGGATGTGACCTGCGAGGGCTTCCTGCAAGGTCTCAGGTGCAAAGTCTCGCCAAGACTCTGTCTGGATTCTGCTCCCATCGTTGCTGTTATCTCAGGGTCTGGGTAGTACGTGCAAGTCTGCAGCTTCAGACTGGCTGGAAAACAACTTTACATTCATGTAAATAACGTCATCTTGCCCCATAACCAAGGTTCAAATTATCAGATACCCATGGGAAAAGGGGGAACTCAGAGAAATGCATGCCAAGAAAAAAGCCATGTTCTTTTAAAATCTTTTAGAGCCGATGTGGTTTTAGGTCCCAACATGGCTTCAGTCCTGCTCACTCCAACAGTCTCACAATATAAGCTCTAAGGGGGGGAAGGTGGCCAGAAGTCATTCAGAATCCTGATGGTCAATGATGGTCTCATTTCTGTTGGCTCCATTGTGGCTTTTTCCTCCCTCCCTAGCTGAGCCTTCTCTGTTTTGTGGCTTTCTCTTTTCTACAACTGATGGATCTTGGACGTGACCAGCGCCATTTTACACACACTGAGCACAAAATAGCTGCCAGCCTTTCCCTTAGGAGAAACCTCGTGGTTTCTGAGAAATAGGAATTCCTCCACACCAGCACCAAACCCCTCCCTGATTAGTCAGCCTTCCCTACAGCCTATATAAGCTCTCCCACCCCGACGCCTGGTGCTGCTCTCCACTGTGAGGGCAGCCCTGGCTGCTGCCCTCCACTTTGAGTACAGCCTGGCAGATTCTTTTCCTTTTATAAAGTTTGATCAGTACCTGGTGTTTCAGCTCACTTTCTTTCAACAACTTCTGTAGTTGGAGGGTTTCAAAACTTGGTCCTTGGAGTTCCACCTCTCCATAATCCCCCCAGGGTGGAGGCATCAGGTTTCAGCTGTACCCTGATGACTCTGGGATTTTTATCCCCCATCCAAATGTCTCAGCAGACTCATACAACCAAGTCACTACCTTCTTGATAGCTCCACGTGGCCGGCCCCCAGGCATTGGGACTTCCCAATGCAGTCCCTCATCTCCAAGCCTGGTCCTGTCCTGGTCCTTCCCGACCCAGCCACTACAGCCATGACACAGCCACTACAGCCATTACCCATCCAGGTATTTGGGCCTAACACTCGGGAGGTATCCTACAAGCCCCTTCTCTTCCTCATTCTGCACATCCAGTCCATCCGGAAGTTCTCTTGACTTGGGAAGATCTGGAGCCAGTCCACACCATAGTTCTCCCCTACTCAACGTTCCCAATGCTTCCTGTTAAACCAGAATAAAGTCCCTACCTCTCTGGCAACTGCCTCACTCAGTCCTGTCCAGCCAGCTGGCCTCCTTGCTATTCCTCAAACAAATTAAACTTTTTCCCACCTCAGGACCTTTGCACTTGCTCTTTCCTCTGCCTGGCACTTTGTTTCCCAACATATTTCCATCACTCATGTGTCCTCTGCTCAGGAGGCTGTCTCTGATCATCTAACCTAAAATCACTTTAACTCCCCCCCAACTCCAGTGACTCTATCCTATGACCCTGTATTATTGCCTGTTAGCAGGTGTTCTTGTCTAAAACGATCTTGTTCATTTGTTTCTCTGCTTATTGTGAAGTCTCACCACTACAGCAGTGACCTTCAGTGATTTTTATGTAACTAATGTGCAGTCAGATACAAATTTCGTATGTGACCCAGTGATACAGATGTTATAGCTGTGTAACCTATTACCCCCAAATTTACTGGCTTTAGACAACAGCATGTATGTTGCTCACAAATCTGCAGTTTGAGCAGGGCTTGGTGGGGACAGCTCATCTCTGCTCCTATGGGATGACTTGATGGCTGAGTTCTGGAATCATCTGAGGGCTCACTCCTTCTCACCTTGTGGTTGCCTCTGGGCTTTGGCTAGGAACTTATCTGGGAGACTCTTTACCTGGCCCAGGCTTCCTCACAACATGGTAGCTGGACTCCAAGGGAGGGTATCCCAAAGAGAGACAGAGAGAGAGATGCAAAAGATGTATCCTTAAAAGTCACACAGTGCCCTTTCTGTCACATCATATTCATTGCACAAAGTCCTGCTCAGGCTTAAGAGGAGGGGAATCAGAGTTTGCCTCTTCATGGGGAATGGCAAGGTTGGAACTATTTCATTGGAACTATTTCAGTAGCCATTATTCAAAAATACCATCTGCCACATCCAGTATGAAGAGTTCAGAGTCTCCCAGAACAATACTTAACTTTACGTACACATGCACTGATTTTTTTCTATTCTATTTTGTAGAAAATGGTGATCATGACCCGCCAAACTGACACCTTCCCATGCCGTTTGAGGAACGTGTCACCAAAGTGTGCAGTTTGTCTTTCCTCTGCCGTAACCCCTCACATAGTGTGGCCTCTGGCACCTTCTGCAGCTCACCTGCTAGCATACTATGTATGTTTCACTATAAACTTATATGGCGCTTACTGAATACAAGGCACCAACCCCATTTAATCCTCACACCAACCCTGAAGTAAGCACTATTACGACCCTCATTTTACTGAGGAGGAAAGTGAGACACAGAGAGGTGGAGTAACTTGCCCAAGGTAACATAGCTAGTAAGTGGCAAAGCTGAGATTCGAACCAAATAAATGTGGCCGCAGATTCCAGTTTGCTATGCGGTCTCTTACAGAATTTATTTGTTGCGTCTGTTGCGTGCATCCCACGCACACACTGTAGAATGTCAGCTCCACGAGAAGCCGTTCACTGCTTCGCCCCCAGAACCGCGCCCTGCACGCAGCAGGAGCTCAAACTATGGAGGAACAAACACCTTCACACTCGCGTAGTCGCTTACCAGCCTGCGCAGGCGCATCAGGCCTCACGGAGACGCCCCCTCCCTGCGGCGATTGGTCATGGCTGATGACTGACGGAGGATCCGGCCCAGACGCACCAGTCCAATCGCGAGGCGCTCCCCCCCGTCGATTCTCTCCAAAGCCTATTGGCCATTGCTAATAACTGACGGAGGAGCAAGCCAATAGAAATGGGTCTCTCCGGGAAGTGGGAGGGCCCCCCGGCCAGTCAAATTTGCGCGGGTTTGGCCCTGGCGTAGTCATGGCGGCCTTCCGTGACTTGGAGGAGTTGAGCCGGGGGCTGCTGAGCCTGCTGGGGGCCAACCGCGCCGAGGGGCAGCGGCGGCGGCTGCTGGGGCGCCACGAGCAGGTGGTGGAGCGGCTGCTGGAGACGCAGGATGAGGCCGGGCAGAGGCTGCAAGGTGAGGGCCGGAGCGAGGGCGCGGCCGGGCCGGCCTGGGAACCCCCTCCCTGCGGGGCTGCCCTGTCCCTTGCCCTGTCCCCCCGTGGGACCGCCAGGTGGGCGCTGTCCCCTCTGGGCCTCAGTCTCCCCACCCGTGAAATGGGCTTCATGACATGGTTTAGCGGTAAGTATAGGAGCCCGCAGGGCCTGGCCCCTTCTGAGCGCTCCGTGAGCAGGAGCTGGGGGACTCAGGGTTTGAATTGGGGCTCAGGAGTCAAAGCGCCACGTTCGAATCCCAGCACTTCCCAGCTGTGAGATTTGGGGTGAGTTTCTTAACCTCTTTGGGCCTCAGTTTCCTTCGCTGTCACATGGTTGTAACAACAGTCCATCTCTTCCTCTTGAGGTCGATCAGATTTTATGGAGCACCTGCTGCGTGCCAGGCCCTGGGTGGCCGCAGGGACAAAAACCCTGCCTTTGGGAGGCTGACATATTACTGGGGAGGAGGGGACAGAACACACAAGAAAATATGGCAGGAGGTGATGGGCGAAGGAGAACAACTGCACTGTATAAGGAGGAGAGTTGAAGCTTTGGGGGCGAGTCAGAGGAGGGAGGGCGTGGTGAAGATTAAGTAAACTGATGTGGTAAGTACCTCGCACATCACACAGAGAACACTGGACAAATTGTACGATTGTCATTGGACCCAAGATGCCATCGAAGGTCAGGCTTACCTAAAGGTAAAGGGGGGGAAAGCTCTGCTAATAAATATGAAGGTACTTCAAAAACATCGTGGTAAAATAGAATTGAAAGATGATATGTACTTTCCATGAACTTTCTGAAGGACCTTCATATCTTAACCTAGACAGAGGGTATAGATCCAGCCTCTCTGCAGGTGAGAAGAACCCACCAGAGCCTCCAACCTGGATTTTAGCTGTTAATTCATGAGCCCTGTGGTCCCAGTCCAGTGGCTTCCCTCACCGAGCCTTAGTTTCCTCATCTGTGAAATGGAGCTGCTCACAGCACTCCTTTTTTTAAAAAGAAAAAAGATGACGTAAGGGGATCCTAACCCCTGACTTGGTGTTGTCAGCACCACGCTCTCCCAAGTGAGCCACCGGCCATCCCTATATGGGATCTGAACCCATGGCCATGGTGAAGTGAGCCACGGGCCGGCCCTGCTCACAGTACTCCTTGCTGGATTGATGTGAGATTCATGGAGATGATGCTCTCACAGCTTGGTGCCATCATAGCCACTGTTCTCTGTGCCAGGATTTGTTTGATTGTTTTTTTTTTTTTTTCCTTTTTGTCTTTTTTCGTGACCGGCAACGGATTGCAACCCTCAGTGTTGCGCCCGTACCGGGCCGGAACCGGCCACGGGATCGCAACCCTCGGTGTTGCTCCCGCACCTCGCTCAGCCAGTGAGCGGCCGGTCTGTATGTGGGATCCCAACCCTCGCCGGGAGCGCAGCCGTGCTCCCAAGTGGCGCACTGTAGCAGTGCGCCACCGGGCCGGCCCCAGGATTTGTTTGATTGTTTATTTTAAGGCTACTAAATTATCTTTTTATTGTGGCAAAATAGACATGAGACTGACTATTGCAACGATTTTTAGGTACACAGTTCAGTGGTATGAAGTATATTCATGTTGTTGTGCAGCTGTCACCACCATCCATCTCCAGAACTTTCTCTGCTTCCCAAACTGAAACTGTCCCCATTAAACACTCACTCCCCAGTCCCTGGCACCCCCGATTCTACTTTCTGTCTCTGTGGATCTGACGACTGTAGGGGCCTCCTGTAAATGGAATCACACAGTATTTCTCCTTTTGAGTCTAGCATATTTCACTGAGGGCAATGTCCTCAAGACTCATCTATGTTGTAGCACGTGTCAGAATTTTCCTCCTTTTTAAAGCTGAATCATTCCATTGTATGGAGGGGACCACAATGTCCATTCGTCTGTCGATGGACACTTGGGCTGCCTCCATTTTTTGGCTATTGTGAATCATGCTGCTGTGAACATGGATGTACTCATATCTCTTTAAGACCCTATTTTCAATTCTCTTTTGTATATATCCAAAAATGGAATTGTGGTTCCAGTGGTAATTCAACGTTTAATTTTTTGAGGAACTACCAGACAGTTTTCCACAGCAGCTTCAGTGCCAAGTGTCTTTAATGCCTTTCTACATTTTATGTGGGAGTGCCGTTAGAGTTGAGGCTTTTTTTTTTTTTTTTGGCTGTACAGGGATCCAAACCCTTGACCTTGGTATTACAGCACCACGCAGTAATCATCTGAGCTAACCGGCCAGCCCTGAGTTGAGACTGGAAGGGCCTATGGAGCTAGCGACAGGATGGCTCAGGGGACACCTTCCTGGCAGGGCGGACTACAAGTGCAGAGGCTGGGAGGTGAGAATGAACTTGGAGAACCAGGAGGAAGTAGTAGAAGACAGGTCAGCAGCGGCCTGGTGAGCTCCCAGGAGGAGTTTGGACATTATTCAAACGTGATGTCCCAGGAGGGTCTCCCTGTCCTCTCCCCTCCTCCCTCCCCATAACTCCCCTCCATTGATGGTTTGGGGAGAAAAATAGCATGACCCAGCCTTGTCTGGGTTTTAGCAGAATGGATCGATTTGGGGCCTAGGAGACTGAGAGTCAGTGTTCTAGGGAGCCGGGCTTTGAGGCAAACAGATCCGGCTCACATCCCAGCCTCGGATCCATGTGCCTCTTTGGGCCTCTTCTTCTTCTCTCCAATGGGGAAGGGGCTAAACCACCCCCCAGAGGGTTGTGGTGGGAATGCCCGAGCAGGAGCTCTTAGATCATCCCATGGCACGTAGCACACAGAACCCTACGATGGACGTCCAGAGGAAGAGATCATTCCCTGGGGAAGAATCCAAGAAGACTCGGTTGTCCTTCGAGAGGGTGGGCGGAGGAGGAGTGGGAAGGCTGTGTGAGACGGCCAGACCCTCGGCTGTCCCAGCAGGAAATCAGCGGGCACCGTCGAAAACAGACGGATGAAGAAACAGCAGCATAAGCAAATTATTTAGAAATGTGGAGGTCAGTGCCAGAGAAAACAGCTAGAAGTTGAAAGTGGCTGCTTCACAGGGGTAGGGAGCCAGGAGAGGGGGTGTGTGCATGGTTATGTTTTCACAACCATATACATGTAATACTTTGATTAAAAATTAACTTACTGTAAGTTTTTAAAAACTTAAATGTGGGCCCTTTGGGAAGTGTTTTGATCTGTGCCTTCTCTAAGTTGGCAGATTTCTCTGACTCTCTGGGAAAAAGCACAGTAGCCTTCTTAAGATGTTTTTGATCATTCTGAGTGTTTTTTTTTTTTTTTTAATTTTTTAATTTTTTTCTTTTATTCTGTTTCTGGGTGTTTTGTTCAACGTGTGTTTATCCTGGGTAGGTGCTGGAGATGTATGGTGAATATAACATTCAGGCTTGGATTCAAAGAAGAAAGACGAGCAATAAATAATCAATGTGATAGGTCTGTCTTGGAAGCACAGCTGTGCCCTGGAAGCAGGAGAGTGCCCAGCCGCCTGAGGCCTTGCAGGCTGTCTATGGACATGCTCCGGGGACAGGAGCGCAGGGCAGGAAGTTGGGGCCCAGGAAAACTGGGGCATGTTTGAAGAATGATGAGAGAGAAAAAAGCACATGGTGGGGTAGAAAGCTGGGGAGAAAGACTGGTAAAGATTCCAGGGGAGATCTGGACTTTATCCTGGAGACACTGGGGAGCCATGGTAGGTCTTTGAGCAGAGGAGCAACTTTGCATCTGGCCTCTAACGCAGCCACTCTGGAGGCAGAGAGCAGAACAGATGGGTGGATTGGCTTAGGGAGAGACCAAAGCTGGGGGGGAGGGAGAGGAGCTGGTTGGTTACAGCGCAGCCTTGTAACACCAAGATCAAGGGTTCGAATCCCCATACCCGCCAGCTGCCCTCCAAAAACAAAGCAAAGCTGGGGGGCTGTTAGGGTGATTGGGGTGGGGAGGACGAGGATTAGAACTAGATGGAGGAAGGGGGAGCTGCGAGGCTTGGATGTCTAACTGGATCAAGTAAGTGGAAAGTAAGTCTTAGGCTTCTTGCTGTAAGATATTCCTGTTATAAACCGACATTAGAGGGCCGGCCCGTGGCTCACTTGGAGAGTGTGGTGCTGACAACACCAAGTCAAGGTTTAAGATCCCCTTACTGGTCATCTTTAAAAAAAAAAAAATTAAGATTAGATGTACAAAGATGGACCAATTTTATTATTTCTGGTGCATTTAAGTGTGCTTTGGTAAAATAGAAATACTTGTGTGAGCTCCGGGTAGAACTCTGGTAGGTGGTTGGAAACAGGGCTGCAGGTGGGAAGTGGGAATATTCATTGTGGATGCAGTGGTGGGACCACCCTCTTCTCTGCTGTCCTGGGGGAAGGACAGACCCTAGGGAGCCTCCTTCTCTCCCGCCATACAGAGATCCTGGACATGGAGAAAGAAGTGGCCCAAAGCCTTCTGGACAACAACAAGCAGGCACACCAGGGGGGTACCGAGCTGCAGCAGCTGGAAGCCGAGCTGCAGAAGGCCAGCGAGGAGGACGCCCGGGTCAAGGCCAAACTCCTATATCCTTTCCCGCCAACGGGTCAGGCTCCGCTACAAAGCGAGCCCAGAGCCGGGGGCCCTGGGCCTGTCACAGCTGGTATTAGCACGTGGGTGGCCCTCTCTCCAAAGCCAGGGGTCCTTAACTATCTGCCCAACTCAGCTCACCAGGGAGCTGGAGGAGCTCAAGGAGATTGAGGCTGATCTCGAGAGACAGGAGAGGGAAGTTGACGAAGATACGACAGTCAAAATCCCTTCAGCTGTGTACGTTGCACGAGCATGTGCGTGTGTGCGTGCGCGTGCTGAGTGTGTGCCTGTGCCTCTGGATTCAGTCATGCAGCTCCTGATAAGTCAATGCTGGGCTAACTTTCTTTTCTCTCTGTCTCCTTGTATAGGTATGTGGCTCAACTTTATCGCCAAATTAGTAAAATTGAGTGGGATTACGAGTGTGAGCCAGGCGTGATCAAAGGCAGTATCCTTTTGGGGACAACTTGGAACCCGCGCACGCCACTGGTGGGAAGGTAAGACAGTGCTGCTGCTGTGGGAGACAGGATGGTGGGCCTCAAAAATTAGAAACAGCATTACCATGGGGTCCAGCAGTTCCCCTCCTAGGTGGCACACAAAGGAAACAAAGGCAGGGACACACACAGATACTCATGTCCCACGTGCCCAGCAGCGTGATTCACAATAGCGAGAGGTGGGAGCCGTCCAAGTGCCCACCGGCAGATGGATGGATCGACACAGTGTGGTCCATCCATACGGTAGAACATGACTGAGCCATGAAAAGGAAGGAGAATCTGAACCTCGAGGGCATTATGCTCAGTGAAATAAGCCAGTCACAAAGGGCAAATACTGTGTGATCCACTTATGTGAGTTACCTAGAGCTGTCAAATCCACAGAGAGTGAGATGCTTCATGCCAAGGGGTAGGGGAGAGAGGCGATGGGGAGTTAGTGTTTAATCAGGACAGAGCTTCATTTTGGGAAGATGAGAAAGTTCTGGAGGTGATGTTGGTGATGGCTGCACAGCACTGTGAGTACACTGAACTGCACACTCAAAAATGGTTAAAATGGTAAATTTTATGTTGTAGGTATTTTACTACAATTTTTAAAAGACAGTGCATTATCACAATTTAACTTCTTGTTCACAAAAATTTGTCTCTAAATGTGTTAATAAAAGTTGTATTTAATTAGGCAGTAGCCTGGGCCGGCCCATGGCTCACTTGGGTGAGCGTGGTGCTGACAACACCAAGTCAAGGGTTAAGATCCCCTTACTGGTCTCTTTATATACATATATTAGGCCATAGCCTTTCCCGTGGGGTGGTGGGCAGGGCTGTGTGTGCGAGCTTTTCCTTATAGCTGTGCCTCAGTCCATCACGGCCCCAGTATCGCCCAGCCCATCCACCTGGACAGCACCCAGCTCTCCAGGAAATTCATCAGCGACCATCTCTGGAGCCTGGTGGACACAGCGTGGTACCCGGGAGCCTCGCAGACCGTGTCTCGCACATAGTGGAATCTGTCATGGTGGGATCAGTTTAAAATAAGATGTCTATTTTAAAAAAAAAAGGTGCGGGGGGGGTGGTGGCCAGTTAATTCAGTTGGTTGGAGCGCAGTGGTATAACACTAAGTCAAGGGTTCGGATCCCTGTACTGGCCAACTGCCAAAAAATAAAATTGTTTATATATAAATGGGTTTTTTACTGGATTTCTCTTTCCCCCGATTTCAGCCTCAGGTCCTGGACTGGCCTCTGCTAGGTAACCCATAAGGAACTGACTTAACCAGGCCAGGCCCAGGATTTCACCTCTGTGACATCTTACAAATGATACCATAGTACATATTCAATGACAGATTTCAGTAATTTATCATTTTTGATTCAAGTCGAGCCCTTTTTCTTCATTAAGGGAGTATATTTGAGTGCCATGGCATACCCATAACTGCTAGGTACCAGGGACACAAGATACTAATGACAAAGATCCCATGACTGACCGTGGAATGTGTCCATAAGCAGACGCCACCCTCGAGCTAGAGAGAGGCCCAGATTGCTGCAGGACCCCTCCCGAGAGAGCACAGCCTTCACTGAGGACAGGAGCAGCTTTCGTACAGGGACTTCAACGTATAAGGAGTTGGAGCTGGCCAGTTAGCTCAGTTGGTTAGAGCGTGGTGTTGATAACACCAAGGCCCTGGGTTCCATCCCTGTACAGGCCAGCTGCCAAAAAAATAAAAGGATAAGGACTTGAGCATGGAGAGACACAGGGAAGGGCAGTGACATGATGGGGTGTTCATTCTCAGCAGTCTCCTGCAGCTGTAGCAGACTGAGGTTACACGCTCAGATTTTCCTTTGGGGACCCACTGCCCCTCTCCCACTCCCAGTGTATTTGACTCACATAGGAGAGGATCCCTGGCTCCAGGGTGGGCTGTGTGTCCCAAACGACTAGTTGCCTTCCTGACACTCATCCTCCCACCTTAATCAAGGGAACCCTTTTAGCTGCCCACTTAAAACATTTTCCAGCCTCCCTTGCAGCTAAGTTCAGGCCAATGGAGTGCAAGTGGAAATGTTGTAGAGACTTCTAGAAGGATCCTTAAAAGGATACACCCTTTTTTGTCCACCCTCCATTTCCTGGAATTTGGGTGTGATGGCCAGAGACCTGGCAGCCATACTGCCACATGTAAGAGGACTGCATTCCTCTAGGGATGACAGGACCTGGTTCCCTGGTGATGGTGGAGTGAGATATCAGCACCAAACTTCTTTGGTGGGAGGGTGGGGGTGGGGCAAGCAACCTAAACTTGTGTCTTATGTCAGCCATTGTTATTTGGGGTTTCCTCATGTAAACAGCCAAAATAAACACTGTTTGAGCACACCACCTAGGCCAGGGCCAGCCAGGGATGTGTTCACCATTCCCTTATCCTCAGTGCCTGGAGTACAACAGGTTGATTATCCCTTATCCAAAATGCCTGGGACCAGAAGTGTTTAGATTTGGGATTGTTTTAGATTCTGGGATATTTGCTTATACATAATAAGATATCTTGGGGAGGGGACCCAAGTGTAAACACAGAGTTCATTTATGTTTCATGTACATCTTATGCATGAAGCCTGAAGGTAATTTTATACAACATTTTAAATAATTTTGTGCATGCATCACATTAAGTCAAGTGTGGAATTTTCCACTTGTGGCGTCATGTTGACACGGTTTTGGATTTTGGAGCATTCTGGAATTTTGGATTAGGGATGCTCAGCCTGTACCAAGCAAGGAAAGAAAGCTTGCACCTGCCTGCCTGCCTGAGCGGGGAGAGAGGGAAGTAGGGTACCAGTGGCACTGATTGCCCCTGGATCCAGCTTTGCCTGAAGCCAGTAGACTTGCTACTTACACGAACTTGAGCTTGGGTTTCATGCCTCTTTCTACAATAGAATTATTCACAGCCACTGCAATTACTGGTTTTTTTTCAGAGAGGGGCATTCTAGGCAGATGAGACAGTTCTAGCAGCATCTGAGCACATCCAGTGGGCACTGGAAATGGCCCATTCAGGTGACCATTGAGGCCTTGGGGCAAGGAAGCCAGCCCATTGGGCTCCAGAGAGATCAACCCAGGAAAGGGGTCGTTAGTCTGTCCCTGAAATGTAAGAGGCCTCAGTGCATTCGGCTCCCAAAGATTCTCAGCAGAACTTCAGAGGCCCCACTTTTGAGGTGAGGGCCTGGTTTTAGATATGCAGTTAAGTGTTCCCATAAGCCTTTGGGGCTGTGTTCATTTTCAAGGTTGGTAGGTTCTTTGACATGGCATGAAATGGTAACACAGCCCCGGTGTGTGCCATCGGCCTCCAAAGAGCAAGACCTAAATCAGAGATGGGTTTCCCTGCCTAGCCTGAGTGACATGGCGCCAGGTGATTCTTTGTGGTAGAGGTTGTCCTGGACATCATAAGACATTTAGCATCCTCCCTGGCCTCCAGCCACCAAATGCCAGGCGCACCCTGTCTGTCGTGAAAACAGGAAGTGTCTCCAGCTGTTGCTGGGCGTCCCTGAGAAGCCACACACACAGGGCCGCTCAGCCAGGAATCGGTTTGTCTGCAAGTCCAGCAGTGGAGTAACTACTGTATCCTGCTGGCCATTCCTGCCCACACAGGGGGCAGGGTGCTCCTGCTGGCTGCCTCACCATGTGACAGAAAGTGCCAGGAGTAGAGCGGACCAGCCCAGGCTCTCTCCTGGGGCGGGAGAGTAGGTATTTTCCAAACAAGCCTGCAGGTTGCAGCATGTAAGGGACAGAAAGCAGGCAGGGGTGCGAGAGGGTGCCACTCAGATAAGGACACAGGGAGTGGGCAGCGACTAGCTCTGAAGCCATCACACACATCACACACGAGGCTTATCTGTGCTCTTGGCCCAGGGCCCTAACCCCTCTGGGTTGGCTCTCCTTCCCAAAGCAGTGGCCTCGCTTTTTTCCCGGACTGGGGCCAAGGAGTCCTTGCCCTGCCAGTCACTCACTGTCCCTCTCCCCCCACCAGCCTGGACCTCAGTTTTCCCAAGGAGAAGACGGCCCTTCCAGGGAGGCTGCACCCAGGCTCAGAGGGGCCATGTGCCCCATCCCCCGTTCCCCCAGGCAGGACCAGGGACTGACCAGTGGAGCAAGCGAGTGGGTGAGGAACGCAGCCTGGGGGGGCCCAACAGGCAAGTTCAAGGAGGGGCCTGATCTCCCAGGGGCCGGGAGAGGCCCGGCTCTCTGCATGCTTGGGCCCTGACTCACTGCCCGGCGCTGGCCGGCCGCCCAGGACGGCCTCAGGCCCACAGCCTCCAGCCCCCGCCTCCACCCCCACCCCTGCCTGTTTCCCCTCTGAGAGCTGCCCCTTCGGCGACCGGCTCTTTCCTGAATTCTGGAGGCCGGCCAGAGGCTCGCTGAGTGCTGGGCCAGCCCTGTTGAGGTAGGAGAAAGATTCGAGTCCCCAGGAGCAGGCAGTGAGGAACCAGGACACCGGCCTGGCGCCTGTAGAACTGAGGCTCGGTCCTAGCACCAACCCAAGCCAGTGAGTGGTATCCATTTTACAGATGGGGAAACTGAGTCACAGGACAGTGATGCCCCTGGAGTCTGGGCATGGGAACCTGCTGCTCCAAGCTGTCCCTGGGTGTGTGGTGCTTATGTTCGGGATCTGGGAGGGCACTCTATGTTTGGTACCCCTGAAGGGTCATCTGGGCTTCTCAGAAGAGACACAGCCTCTAAGAGGGACTTACTTAGTCCCCTTCTCACGGGTCTGCAGGAAGACAGGTCAAATTTGCTCCCAGTTTACAGACATGAAACAGATCAAAGGGGAGGGCGTTGCTTGTGCAATAGGAAGTGAGCATCTGAAGCAGATTTTAACCTGGGGCTGACAGATCTGAAGGCTCGCTGTCCCCGCTGGGCTGGACAGGCTGGGGAGAGGCCAGCTTCCTGGGGACTCCCACTGCAGTCCAGGACTAGAGCCTACAAGCAACTGGGCTGGTCCACTCTCAGGGTGGCTCCAGGACCTCCCAGCGCCCTGCCCTACTTACTCGGAAATGTGGGCTGGACGTCTGTGACCTGCCAGGCCCTTCTTCCGGTTGCCACCCCCCAGCAGAGGCCACGGTGAGACTGAGTGAGTGCTGTGCACCTGGCTCCACGTTATCTTACAGATGAGGAAACAGGCATGGAGGGGCCACACAGGTTTTCGTCTCAGGTTTCGCAGCTTAGGTGGCCAAGCCGGAGTTTTAACCCAAGCCACCTGGATCCAGAGCTCGTGATCTCAATCCTGACCTACGAATGAGATCATTTCAGTTGGTAATATATCAACTGAAAAAAAAAAAACGCCATTGTGGGTGAGGGCTCTGAGGAGGCCCCCAGGGAGGAAGTGTCATCTGAGCCTGTACTGAGCCTCTGGGGGACACAGATGCAGTGACAGTGATCCAGTCAGGGGAAACAGCGAGTGTGAAGGGCAGCAAAGAGGCTAGTGTGGAGGGAACTGAGGGGGAGCCTTGATTGTGCCACACCTGCAGTCCACAGTGGGACGTTGGAAGGATTTTTAGATTCCAGGAGGGACCCCAGCTCTGGGAAATGGGAGCCTGACGTTAGTCTCTTGACAAGGGTGCAGTGCAGGGGCCGATCTCACTACTTACCCCCAAGTTCCCCCCACCCCATCCTGGGCACAGTGTGGGAGCCTCTAGGCTGGGGTGGGCGTGGAGCAGCCAGGGCTGGGGGGAGGGATGGAGCTCAGGAAGGAGGGAGCCCCTTCCCCGAGGGCTGGAAACCGTGGGGGAACCCGAGCTGCCCTATGGGAGGCCAGACCAGGGCCAGGAGGCCCAGAGGCTACCCACCCTGCTCAGTGACCTGCTGCAGCCTGGAACTCACACCCAGAACCCTCAGCAGCTTTCTTATCCCTTCATCATCACGGAAAATCACTGCCTGCAAGTGGGGGGTGGGCTGACCTGGGCCAGCTCGCCCTCCTCTCCCTGCTTCCCGCCTCCCTCACTCCCTCCCTCCCGCAGACCTGGGCTCAGCCCCGCAGGCTCCAGGCTGACTCACCGCAGACAGCTGTGGTTTGGGATGCCATGGGTTGGAAGGGACGCTGGGTCTGGGGGCGGGGGACAGCAGAGGATACCAGCTGGGGGTGTCAGACTTGAAGGAGCAGCTTCCTTCCTCCTGCCACCCGCCACATCCTGGCCTGAGCTGTTGAGCCCCCAGAGGTGAGGACAGGACCACCAGCCGTCACCCCACCTGCAGGGGTGGTGGTCCCCAAGCTGCACGCTGCCCCTACCCCTGCAGGACCAGCACCTTTGGGTGGGTGGGCAAGGGCTGAGCCTACAGACCAGGGAACCCTGGCAGGGCTCCAAGGAGCTGGCTGGCTGCTGGGCATCTTACCTGGGTGACATCCGTGCTTATCACTAGCCCTGTTCTGAGCCCAGAGAACTGCAGCCAGAAAGATCAGAACCAGCTACAGCGATCGGAGCCTCCCCTTCCCCATCTGTAAAATGGGCAGCCATCACCCTCAGGGGACCACCTTGGGAAGCAGAAGAATTATTATTTGTGATGAGGCTCTAGTGCCTGCATGTCTGTCCCACGTTCAATGCCATGGGGGGGATCCTGGTACAGGTTTTAGTAACTCCTCCTTTCACAGAAAACAGCCGAGGCCAGATTCCAGAAACATCCATCACCTTTCCCAGGGGACCTGACCCCCGCCCCCAGCCTTGCTCTGGGCACCCCCTCCCCCCCATCTAGGGACACCCCAGTTCTGCTCACACTCCCACCGTGGTCTCCTCCAGCCACCTCCGGGCCCTCCTGCGCTCCAGGCCACGCAAGCCCATTTATCCCGTTTGCCACACGGTTGAGCATCGTTTTGTTCAATTGAGCAATTATCGGACGCCTGTGTGCAGGCCCTGGCCGCTGCCTGTGTGGGCTGCTGAGTTTCCCTCCCAGAGGCATTCTGGAACCTTCCCAAAACAAAAGGTGGAAGGAAGGAAGGAAGTGCCACCCTGTGGACACAGAAAAGATGACAGTCCCTGCATTAGTCTCGGTGTGCGGACGGCCCCCACCGAAACCCATTCACAGAGCCCGGGGAGTCGGGGATTAGCGTGTCCCCCTTGCAGGGGGGTCTTCAGGCTCTAAGGTGCTCAAGGTCCTCCAGCCAATCAGTGGCAGAGCCAGGATCTGAACCCGGGCCACCTGGCCCAGTCCGTGCTCTTCACCTCCCCAGGATCCCGACACCCCCAGGCCCTTTCCTGCCCCTCTTCACTTCGCCCTATAAGGCACCATCTCCCAGCCTCCCTTACCACCAGCTCCAGCAGCTGTCTGTCTCCTACAGGGTTTGGGCTCCTACCTGCCGCACCTGTCCCACCTGCCCCCACCTGCCCCCCCAGCCCACCTCTCCCCTCCTGCCCTAACCTGCCCCACCAGCTCTACCTGTCCCCACCTGCCCCCCACCCCCACCTGCCCTCACCAGCCCCCAAGCTCCAGTCACACCACCTTCTCCTCATCCTGGTACTGGGGGTGCGGGAGGCTTTCTGCTATTGATTATTTCAGGTTGCCTCGCTGTCCCCCATTTGGTCTTCAAAGCTTTTTAAAATTATTTTTTATTGTGGTCCAATATACAAAACATAAAATTCACTATAACCACATGTAAGTGCACAGCTCAGTGAAATTAAGCACATTCACAGTGTTGTGCAACCGTCACCACCGTCCACCTCCAGAACTTTCTCACCTTCCCAAACTGAAACTCTATTCCCATAAATACTCCCCGTTCCCCTCCCCAGCCCCTGGCACCCACCATTCTACTTTCTGTCTCTATGAATCTGACAAAGATCACACAGTATTTGTCCTATTGTGTCTGGCTTGTTTCACTGCATATTATGTCCTCAGGGTTCATCCATGTTGTAGCGTGTGTCAGAATTTCCTTTTTAAGCCTGAGTCATCGTCCACTGCATGGGTGGACCACCTTGTGTTGATCCATTCATCCTGTACAGACACTTGGGTTGCTTCCACCTTTTGGCTCTTGTGAATCATGCTGCTGTGCACGTGGGTGTGCAAATTTGAGTCCTTGCTTCCACTTCTTTGGGGCACAGGCCCAGGAGTGGAATTGTGGCCTCGTACAGTCATTCTATGCTTTTTTTCCCCCTGAGGAATCTCCATACATTTTCCACAGCATCACACTTATTCTCACCCACAGAGCACGAGGGTTCCACTTTCTCCACATCCTTGCCCACACTTCTTTGTTTTTAGTTTGTACTTTTTTTTGGCAGCTGGCCAGTACAGAGTTCTGAACCCTTGACCTTGGTGTTAGAACACGGTGCTCTAATCAACTGACCCAACCGGCCAGCCCCCGCTGGGTCTTTTATACTTAGTTCCCTGCATGAAATTCCGTCTGCTGTGGGCTCTGTGTTCCTGACCACGTCCCAGTACACACCAGGACTGTCTTCAACGCAGGCCAAATCCAAGCGTGTGAAGCCGAGGTGTTGAGGGGGACAGTAATACATGTGCCCGGATGCCCGTGGTTCCAGCCAGATGTTCTCTGTATGGAATTTTGAGTCCAGAGTTTCAAGGACTTAACAATCATTAGCATTCGTGTTGTGGCATCTCTTGATTTTCAGATCCTAGCAGTGAACTTGGTAGTCACATTTTTATTCTATTGTGCCAACCACTCTAGGGTCTGAAGGGAAAAGTCCTTCACAAATATCCCTGTGCGTTGACAGAGCACCGCTCCTTCAGTCCCAAACATTCTTGGTCCCCCATATCCTCACATGACCAGGTCTTTGTCATTCTATTGGACTCAGCTCAAATGTCACCTTCTTAGAAAAGCCCTCCTGGGCCCCTCCCTAAATAAAGGAGCCTCCTTCCTACCAGTCACTTCTCATGACCCTGTTTAATATTCTTCTAGAATATTCTTCAAAAATGTAATAATTTGAATCTATTTTTGGTTTGAATCTATTTTTCTTTTTTTTTCTTTTTCGTTCTAAGCAGAGGAGGAACAGGACTCAGGTGCTCATGGGCACCCTCTGGTGGCTCCACCTAATGTGGAACGAAAGCCAAAGTCCTCCCTGTGGTCCACCAAGCCCTGTCACCTCCTCCCGCTCCCCCTGCCTTGCTCTCCTGGCACACTGGCCTTCTCTGAGCTGCTCAAATGCACCAGGCATGGTGCATCCCCAGGGCCTTTGCATGGGCTGCCCCCTCTTACACCAGACACTCCTGCTCAGAGAAGCCCACCCCGACCTCCTCACCTAAAACCACCTCCCTCGTATAACTTCGTATAATGTATGCTATACCACGCTCAGCCAGTGAGCTAACCGGCCATCCCTATATGGGATCCGAACCCGGGGCCTTGGTGTTATCAGCACCGCACTCTACCAAGTGAGCCACAGGCTGGTCCTGAATCTATTTTTCCTTCTAAAATGTCAGCTCCTTGAGGGCAGGGGGACTCTCATTTCCTCTAGTCATTGTAGTGTCACGTTCACATGCCTAGAACAGGGCCTGGCACACAGTAAGTGCTCAATAAATGTCTGTCAAAAAGATGAGTGAAACAGCAGAGATGTGACAAAACCCCAACTCAGAGAAGCACCCAGCAGAGCGCAAAATTAACCAGCTAGGCATATTGTCACCCCCCTAAGCCCCGGACCTGTGGCTCCCCATGCAGGCTGCAGCCAGCTCTGAGCTCTGGGAAAATATTCCCTTTCTGGATCCTTCCCCCCAGGGAGTTCAGCCTATGTACAGATGGAGGAACCGAGCCAACAGAAGAAAGTGCATCAGGTTTAGTCAAATGGTTCATTTAAGAAATTTAATCCATCACAGTAAGACAGTCAGGCTATAAAAACATTCTATACAGTGGTTTAAAAGGCGATACCCATGTCCCAAAGGCCACCCATACGTAAAACATGGACATCATCCTCCTGAAAAGCGTTGCCCACAGTCCAGTTCGTGCAAATAACCTCTGTACATAAAGATGAGGCACGTCAGAGACAATCATCCCCAATGTAGAGCCTCTAGAGGAGTCACGTGAACGCAGCAGACAGGGTTTGCAAAAATAAATAGATTATATATATATATATATGTATATGTATGTATGTATAAGTGACAACTGTTTCAACAAATATACAAAGTGCAAACATAACAAAAAGCCTCACTATGTGTCCGGGATTTATGTACATGCTTCAGGAAGAGAAAAGCTGGTCACAGCTTCTTACAGAGTGGGGCACAGTGTTTGTCCTTGAGTAGGGAGCAACTGACATTCCCTTCAGACGTCTTCATGCAGAAATCCTAGGGAGGCTGCCACTGTCCCTTGGGTCATAAATGCACTGATATCATTGGTGGCAATATCAGAAAGAATTCATGTTTCAAAAGTCCCATCAAGGGCTGGCCGGTTGGTTCAGGTGGTGACACCAAGGTCAAGGGTTCGGATCCCCGCACCAGCCAGCCGCCAAAAACAAAACAAGTCCCACCAAATGACCAAGACCGGAGGATTGCTTACAAGGCTGGAATGCCACACGCATTCCAGATGTGTACTCAAAACAATACCGGGTCCTGTCAGGGGAATCAGTGGCACAGGGGTATTTGCATAGAAGTGGACACTCTGTGGAAACTAAACAAGCAGATGTAAAGACAACAGAAAATGGCAGTTCCAGACATTCCCAATCACGGCATTCAAGTCCTGGTCAACCCAACCCTTTCTTCCACGTGCTCATCGACATGGGCCAGCTCCAGCCTGGCATCCCACCCAACACATACGACAGAAAACAGTGCAAAATAATAACACGAATGCTGCATTTACACAATGTACAACCCTGAACTGGAAAAAGTGCAAGGAGACACAAAAAGAGATGAGCAGGGTCCCCGGGGAAGGGTTGGGCTGGGGGGTGGGCGTGAGGCTGGGGTCTAGACAGCCACACCCGGCCAAAGGACACTAGTAGAGGGCAGAGGCTGTGTGTCCTCACATACAAGGGAACTGGGTGTCTCAGGCACTTGATAAATATTAAGGGCATCTGGTGACTCAGGCTCTCCCTCCGAGAACTGGCCCAGTTTGGGCGAATGAATTGGTCATGGTTGCTGCCACCCCCAGCACCCTGGATTCAACCACATCAGTACCAACACCATGAGTCCCCTTTCCGCTTAAGGATGGCACCAACCTGCTTGAGAGACGCTAGGCTGATCGTGATTTGGGGGTGGCAGTGAAAAGGTTAACTCCGGCTGTCCAGCAAGGCTTGCAGGTAGAGAGGTAAACACGTTCATTAGTCCTGAGTTTAGGGGCTTGGGTTAGAGGGAGGTGGACCCTGACAGTAGCACCTACTGTCACATGTTCAAAGCCACCTGCTTCTCTCTTCCCCTGTTCCCTTTTGTCCTTCACGTGAGGAGCGAGTCACAGTGGACAGAAGAAGGTCAGAACATCCCTGGAGGGAAACCCAGATGTCACCTAGCTCTGCGCCTTTCCCAATTCTCCTTTGCACATCAAGAAAGAAAACCAAAAATCCCAACCAAAACCCATTTCGTGGGAGCTGTCGGAAGCCTATGCTGCCTCCCAGAAGAATAAATATATAAAACAAAGCTCTGGCAGACAGGCCACTGGCTGCAGCAGCCAGCAGTGGCTCTGGTTGTTTCTTTCTTCAAATGCAACTGGAGGCCAAGGTCTCAGGAAGGGTTTTGGGCAGGGAGGTGGACAGACGGTCAAAGGTCCGCAGAGAAAGGGTTCTTCCTGCCTGTGAGTGGCAGCAGGTTCCTGGGAGGGACAGGACGCGAGGCAGCTGTTCATGCCACGTCATCCTCGAGGCGGACCATCTGTCTCTGTCAACGAAACAGCCAACACCGGAAATGATCAATCCAATATTCAGTAAACATGGCTGGAATCCACCTACTTCTCACCCCCTACACCAGACAGTCATCTCTGCCCCGTCTTCCAGTCTGTTCCCCCCACAGCCGCAGAGGGCGCCCGTGAGCACCTGAGTCAGTCCTGTCCCTCTGGGTTCTAAGCAGAGGAGGAACAGGACTCAGGTGCTCATGGGCACCCTCTGGTGGCTCCACCTAATGTGGAACGAAAGCCAAAGTCCTCCCTGTGGTCCACCAAGCCCTGTCACCTCCTCCCGCTCCCCCTGCCTTGCTCTCCTGGCACACTGGCCTTCTCTGAGCTGCTCAAATGCACCAGGCATGGTGCATCCCCAGGGCCTTTGCATGGGCTGCCCCCTCTTACACCAGACACTCCTGCTCAGAGAAGCCCACCCCGACCTCCTCACCTAAAACCACCTCCCCTCCCTCCCAGCCCCCACAAATGCTTCTCTGACCTCCTCTGGCTTTCTTTTTGTCCACCACCCTCTGACTTATGATGTATTTGCTTCCCTGATGTCCCTCTCCCTGCACTAGGAGGATGTCCCGTCTGGGCACGGAGGGTGTGACACTTAGCAAGTGAGTGAGGACACAGATAGAATGTCCACCCAGGACCATCCTGTGTCCTCCCAGGGAGCCCCTGCCTTGTCCTCTGAGGCTCTAATGGCTCCAGCCTCCTGGGGGTGGGGGCGGGGCTCTCACCGAAGGGTAGGTGTAGCCGTCCTGGTTCGGGCAAATGTGGACCTCGTCCTCTGTGGTCTTCTGGTACACAGGGTTGTCAAAGTTGATACTGTTGATGCTCTTGAGCCGCCAGTTTTTCCAGAGGAGGAAGGCCCCGAAACAGAGGAGGACGAGCAGCACTGTGGGGACAGTGGTCAGTCACATGATGTCCCTGAGTGCCCCGGCTCCATGGCTGGAGTGAGGTCACCCAGCATCAGGAGACGCCTGTGACTCCCGGCCCTCTTAGTCGATAATGTTTAATGTTTTAGTTCTGAATTTACTTGCTCATTGTAAAAATAAATTCTAACTTGAAGCCCACTGGGCCTGCCTCGCCCCGAGAACAGCTGACTGTAGTTGACTCTCCTGGGATTCACCCCACATGGGGCTGGTACTTTTGTAGAAGTGGGATTTTTCTCTACAGACAGAGCCACGATTAACTCTTCTATTTTAACATGAGTGGGGCCCGGTTGTTCTTTGATAGCGAAGTCTGTCCCCTCCCCAGTCTTCTTGAGGGTGTCAACCTCGATCTGTCCAGGAGACAGGCAAGGGCTCACTCAGCCTGGGTTTGTGAGATTCTGGCCAGGCCCAGAAGCAGGGAGAGACCCAGGGTCTGTTGGAAAGACCTCAGGCAGTGTCACCCTGCAAAGCCAGGGGAGGTCCCACCTTCCCTGTTTACCAACTCATAGCCGGACAACTGCCAGGCACCGAGAGACAGACCATGGGTCTTTGAGAATGGGCTAGGGGGTACGGACATCTCAAAAGGATGCCCTCAGAAAAGGGAAAAGGGGGCTGGCTGGTTCGCTCAGCTGGTTAGAGCGTGGTGTTGTAACACCAAGGTCCAGGGTTTGGATCCCCATACTGGCCAGCCACCAAAAAGAAAACAAGGGTGACAGGGCCCAGCTGGCTTGGCAGGGCGGGCATGTGGCCTGGGCAAGGGGTGGGAACCAGCCAACACTTACCAATGGGGAGGATGATGGACACAGCCCCCACACTCCTGGGCTTCTCTGCGTTCTCTCTGCCAGCCATGTCACCCAGGACTACAGGGGGAAAAGGACAGAGTGAGGCACAGAAAACAAAGCGAGTGTTTGACGACTGCCACGCAAAGGAAAATGCCTGATGTCTCACTGTCCGGACGAGTTCAAGGCACGTTGGAGAACCTCCCAAGTTTGAGAGGGGCCATGCTGACTTATTTGTGAGTTATGGGATTCAAGGCAGATTTAAGAAGGTCCTTTAGCCTCTCGTTGACCAAACATTGGGGAAGGGCTGAGGGTCTTCAAGACTAAGGCCTGCAGATGCATTCTCAGTGGCTGAGAAGGTCACTGGTGGAATTTTCCAACCTGGTTCTCCATTTTATCAAAATGGGTATATTCTGGATAGGGTAGGAGAACCACATTCTGACCCCAAAATAGTCAGCAATCTCAGTCTCTGGGTTGGAGGGCACCGAAGCCTGATAGGCCTGTGCCCAATGTCTCAGATTAATGAGAAACATTATGGGACGGGAGTAACCTCAGTACCGAACCGTGCCTGTGCGCCTGGGCTATGCAACATAAGGGCCCCAGGCAGGCCAACACTTAAAGTGCCCCAGACAAGCAAGTGGGCTGCAAGGGCTGAATAAACCACACTGCATCGCATACACCAGTGACTGGTGATTTATCATTATCAGTTAGATTCAGATCCATCTGGGTTTTAATACTACCGGCTATAATATGCATGTAGGGTGTTTATACCCAGTTTAACTTTTATTCATATTTAAGAAAAAAATGTGTGATAAAAATAATTAGGGAAACAATGGGATCTTTCAGAATTTTACCCCCTTAAAGGACTCCTTTGCCAAATTTGAGAAGTCCCAGATGGGCCAGTCTGTGAAGTGCTTTTTTAAGCAGTGACACCCCCCTTCCCCCAAGCGAGGTTTGCTGGACTTCCTCAGTCACAGCAGTTCCAGTTTATCTTGTTCGTGGCTGAACAAAAGCTTCAGCTCCTCTGGAAAAAACCTTTTTTATCTAAAACTTGCTAATGGGCTTTTTTTGGCTAGAAAAGTCTAGGAACTCCATTACAGACTGCTCACACCAGGTCAGTTGCCCTCTGGTGGACAAACAAGTGAAAGACCGATCAATTCACAGAACAGTGAGGACTTCCTCAGCCATTGAACTGAAGGGGGCAGCAAAGAACTCAGTAATCCAATAATATTTTAATGTGTTATTTTAAAAAATCAAAATTAATGCAAAAACCCCAAGCTGAATAAAACATCAAAATTTTCAAGAAAGACAAGAGGATCCTGTCTCATTGGAACCTTGGCTCCAATAAAAATATTCAAAACCAGGTGGCCAACCCATGGACTGCAGTCTGATGATTTGATCTCTTAAAACACATTGCATGGGTGCCAGCCAGTTAGTTCAGTTCATTAGAGCACAGCCTTATAACACCAAGGTCAATGATTTCCTGTACTGGCCAGCTGCCAAAAATATATATATTTATGGCATGGAAATACTACTGGGTTCCTAAGTGTTTTGGTGCCCCCATTAAACACTGCATATTGAGGATCACCATACCCTCGTCATGGCACTGCTGAACAATGCCTAAAAATAAGGCAGCAAATGGACCTTGATAAAATATCAGACTCCTGGGTCTCCACTCCTGGTCCACTCTAGGGAACAGCGGTTCAGGCTCTTCACATGAGTTAGCCCATTTAGTCCCCAGGAGGTAGGCAAGTACTAGTATTAGGCCCATTTTATAGGTAGGAAAACAGGTTTCAGAGACAGTGAACAAAGAAGCCCCCACAGCCACTATGTCTTCACCAAAATGCCCACGGTCTCTGAAGGGGCCACTGGTCCCAATGAACCAGGGGCCACAGAGGACCCAGCCTTTACCTTGGTGGGACATTGTCACCGTCTCCACTGTGTTGAGCTCAGGGATGGCCACAGGCTGCTGGGACATGCTGGGAGCAGGTGGGCTGGCTGTGTGCTTTGGGCCCCTGGGTGCAGAGCTGCCCTTCGGCCTGACTGTGTAGGTACCCTGGGTGGTCACTACAGGCTCAGGCTCTGAAAGAATAAATATATACACAATGGAATACTATTCAGCCTTAGGAATGAAGAAAATCCTGTCATTTGTGATAACATGGATAACCCTGGAGGACATAATGTTAAGTGAAATAAGTCAGACATGGAAAGACAACTACCCCATGATCTCACTTATATGTGGAATCTAAAACAGTTGAATTCTGGGCTGGTTGGTTAGCTCAGTTGTTATAATGGTGTTATAACACCAAGGTCAAGGGTTCGGATCCCCATACCAGCCAGCCACCAAAAAATATAGAATAAAAAAAATTAAAAAGTTGAACTCACAGAATCAGACAGTAGAATGGTGGTTACCAGGGGCTGGCTATGGGGAATACGGAGATGTTGGTCAGAGGACACAAAATTTCAGTTAGACAAGAAGAATAAGATCCAGAGACCCATTGTAGGACTTAGTGACTATAGATAATAACAATGTATCGTGTACCTCAAAATTGCTGAGAGTAGATTTTTTTTTCTTTCCTTTTTGTCGTTTTTCGTGACCGGCAACGGGATCGCAACCCTCGGTGCCGTGCCTGCACCTCGCTCAGCCAGTGAGCGGCAGGTCTGTATGTGGGATCCGAACCCTCGGCGGGAGCGCCACCGCTCTCCCACGCGGCGCACTGTAGCAGTGTGCCACCGGGCCGGCCCTCTGAGAGTAGATTTTAAGTGTTCTCATCACAAAAAAAGTAAGTGTGTGAGGTAATATGTATGCTAATTAGCTCAATTTAGCCATTCTACAATGTATACCTATTTCAAAACATGTTGTACACAATACATACATATAATTTTTATTTATTAAGTAAATAAATAAAAATCAAAAATTTTAGCAGGTCTGTATGTGGGATCCGACCCCTCGGCGGGAGCGCCACCGCTCTCCCACGCGGCGCACTGTAGCAGTGTGCCACCGGGCCGGCCCTCTGAGAGTAGATTTTAAGTGTTCTCATCACAAAAAAAGTAAGTGTGTGAGGTAATATGTATGCTAATTAGCTCAATTTAGCCATTCTACAATGTATACCTATTTCAAAACATGTTGTACACAATACATACATATAATTTTTATTTATTAAGTAAATAAATAAAAATCAAAAATTTTAAAAATTTTTACAAGCTTCCTTCAACAAAATTGTGAAGATATTCAGATCCCTGTACTGGCCAGCTGCCAAAAAAAAAATTTGTGAAAATGATTAAAAGCCCGTATTTTCCAGTTAGAATAACATGCACATTTTGTCCAGCAGGCTTCTTGGCAAAAATACGCATGCCAAGAAAATAATGTGCTTTACAGAGAGGGAACAAAAAAGAATAAATATTTTCTGAGGGCTGCATGCCCTGGTTCCATTCTGATAACTCCCTGCTCCTAATGACACATAGGAAACAAAGGCCATCTGCCACCAAGAAATAACTGAAAATGAATGCACTGAAAATAAATGCCCATGGATATCTACGTTGTGATCACACTGTTATCTGTTGTCGTTGTACAAAAGGGAGTGTACACATGTTAAGGACACATTGGCCCCAAATCAAGACTTTCTTGGGTTAGCGCAGTTAGTTAGAACACAGAGTTGGTAACACCAAGGTCAAAGGTTCAGATCCCCCTACCAACCAGCCACCAAAATAAATGAATGAATGAAGTAAAAAAAAAAAAAAAAAAAAGACTCTCAGAATAGGAGAATTGATCAGATCCCCCTACCAACCAGCCCCCAAAAAAAATGAATGAATGAAGAAAAAAAAAAAAAAAAAAAAAGACTCTCAGAATAGGAGAATTGACAAAAGGGCCATCTCCTTACTTAACACCTGACACCTTTGTCTAAACTCAGATCTCTTCCCCAGGGTCTGGGAAAGAGGGGACTAGACCCCAAAGGGCAACCAACCAGGACTGAAACAGTGCCAATGCACCGGCATGCAAGAAAGGCAAGGTATTGTGACCCCAACAACTCACGAGTTCTTACAACAGCCTCAAGGTACCCATTTGCAGATAAGCAAAGAGAGGCTCAGAAGGGTCCAGTTGCAGGGCCCAGCTGCACAGTGGCAGAGATGAGACCCACATCCCCACCTGTGAGGCAGCTCCTCATGTCCTGGGCCAGTAGCAAGCCGTCGGGGCAGGCACAGGTGAACTTGGGCGAGTGGGGGTTGATCTGCGGGGCCGGAAGACACAGATACTGGCAGCCACCATTGTGGAGAGCTGTTTTCTCACACCAGTTCACCCCTGGGGTGGAAGAAGTGGGGTTTCAGAGAATCATCAGGTAGACTAGAAAATTCCAGAACATTCCAGAATTTTCCAGAGTGACAACAAGGAAGTTTCATGGGTAGGAAGTGAGGACAACCCATCCTTACCTCTTGGCTGTGTGAGGTTGTGGAACAGGACAATGTCCTCTGGGGATAACAGGTTTTCAGCCACCAAATTAACATCTGAGCCAGTGAGACGGTTGGCACTGAAAATGGCTTCGTTGATGACATCTGTCCAAAATACTTTGTCCTACAAGGGGCATTAAGAAGATGAAAAATCCCAATAACCACCAGGATAGGACACAGATCACTGTCTCCCTCTAATCTCTGGGGTTCCCTGGGAAAAAGCAATACTAACTAGGTTATAGCATCAGTTCTTTTTTTAAAAAAGGTTTTAACTGTGGTAACATACACAGAACACAAAATTTTTACCATCTTAAACATGTTTGAGTGCACAGCTCAGTGGCATTAAGAACATTCACATTGTGGTACAATCATCACCATCCATCTCCTGAACTTTCTCATCTTCCCAAATGAAACCCTGTCTTCAGTGAGCCAGGAATTTCCTCAAGCTCCTGAGTCTCACCTCAAAGACAGCCACGGAGAAGGGGTGTGCCAGCTTTTTCTCATCCTCCAAGATGGTCTTCCGATTACCTCCGTTGACATCAATGCTGGAGATGGAGTGCAGTTTGGAGTCGACCCAGTAGAGGCGGCCATTGGAAAGATCTAGAACACACAGGTGGACAAGGAGAGGTCACATGCCAGATGCCAGAGGAGCCACTCTGCTCCCGCAGGAAGAAGCCCCCTGAAGGATCCAGCAGAGAAGCGTCCAGAAAAGCAGCAGGGACAATGTGTGAGCCTGATCCCTACACCGTGACTTTGTCCTGTCTCCCCTGTCCCCTGTGACACTCTCCCAGCTGCACAGCCGGCATGGCTGAAGGTGATAAAAACCTCAGGCAGCAGCATGGACTGGCTCAGGAGCCATGAGGCCACTCCCTTCTGTCCTGCAGACTCTGCCCAACACTGGCAGGAATAAGCGTCGCTCCAACATACCCAGGGTGATGCCATTGGGCCACTGGATGTCTTCGGTCACCAGTGAGTACACATCCACTCCGTTCAGGCCCCCTTTCTCGATCTTGGCAGGGGTTCCCCAGTCAGTCCAGTACATGAATCTAGTGGGAAAATAGCGACAGAGATATGAGGACACCCAGCCCGGGAGCCTTGTGCCCACTGCAAAAGAGCAGCTTCCACTGGAAATAGCCAGGCCCTGCTGGGGACCCTAAATTTGTTGTTTTTGCTCCCCTAACCTTGCCTAACCCAGAACCTGGGGAGACCTGGGAGGATTCTAGAACCTTTGAGTCAAGGAAGATTTGGATTCCAAAGGTTGAGACAGGAGCTCTAGAATCTGCACTTGGAACAGTGCTCTCTAAAGACATTTTCTTTTTATATATATATTATTTTGCTTTTCAAATACTTTTTGAAGATTTTTAATGGTGATAAAATACAGATAAAATAAAATTTACTGTCTTAACCATTTTTGAGTGTACAGTTCAGCAGCATTAAGCACACTCACATTGCTGTGCAGTCGTCACCATCATCTCCAGAACTTTCCATCTTTCCAAACTGAAACTCTGTCCCCATTAAACACTCCCCACCCCCCTCACCAGTCTACTTTCTGTCTCTGTGGTTCTGACGACTCTAGGGACCTCCCATGAGTGGGATCATACAGTGTTTGTCCTTTTGTGACTGGCTTATTTCTCTCAGCACAGGCTGCTGTCCCAGGTTGTCAACGCCCCTCTGAAATTGTGATATTCCACCTTTTACGTGCCCAGGTGGGAGATGTAGCCTGACAGGTACAGAGTATGCAGGGCAGGGGGCAGGGAAAACGCTTCCTGCCAGGTCACTGTGTCCTGGCCTGGACCAGCTGAGTCAGCCATGGGTGTCCCCGGCATCCACCCACTGGGGCTCCACAGAAGTTACAACCTTCACTTGCTGTCCCATGACAGAGTGTCACCTACAGAAATCTCCCCAAACTAACTTCATAGAGGACCTCCATATTTTTCTCTCCCTCCAATCCTATCCTGGGCTAGGAGACTCTGACCCCAAACACTGATGAAATGTGTATTTTCAGTTCCAATTCAATTTCTAATTTCTGATTAGGATTAAATTCTAACATTCACTGAAATGACTATTTTAGTTTCTGGTTTTGAATTTTTAGCCCGAGGTCCGCTTCTATCTCAGGCAGCACAACAGACGTTGAGAAAGATCTCTCTCCTGTGGCCTCCAAAATGATTGGACCTCTGTGGCCTCCAAAGGGCTGTGGGGAAAGTCAACCACTTCGGGTTCCTATTCCTTTCCTGACAGCGCGAGGCCCTGCCACCTCTTCTCTGCCCCTAACTTGGGGTATCTCAGGTACAAACATTCCCCCTGAGTCCCGGGTGGCTCTTGAATCCCCCACCTATGCCCCTCACTCCCTCTGGACCCCTCAGCTTTGGGGACACGCACCCGTGGACAGGGTCCACCACAATGGCCCTGGGCTTGGAGCCTTTTTCCTTGAAGAGTGTTTTCCTCTTCAGGCCCTTGGTATCAGCCACAGAGACGGTGCCCAGGATGGAGTCGGTCCAGTATATGTGGCCATGGATCCAGTCCACAGCCAACCCATCGGGGGCCTGGAGGTCCCTGCTGATGATGGTGTCGTAGGAGGAGAGACTGTGGGCTCTGTCGATCTGGGTGCTGAGGCAGAAGGGACAGTATCACGGTGAGGATCTCTCATCTCAGTGGGGGGCCAGGGCTGCCCGGGGGGAGTCAGGGCTCACCTGTAGATCTTCCTCTGGGACAGATCAGACCAGTAGATTCTGTTGCTGGCCACCTCCGTGTCCAGGGCGACCACATTCTTCAGGTTTGGGATGAGGCTGGTGTATTCGCTGCGGTCGAGGGTCATCCTGCGCACCTCATGGCGGTTGGTGAAGAAGAGATAGGCGATGGAGCCTGGGGACCGGGAAAGGGCGGTCAAGGGAACAGAAGAGATCACTCGATGGAGCCAAGAGCACCTTGCCTCCCCTACGTGTTGCTCTGCAGGGTGGGGCGGAACCAGGAGACACCCTGATCCTCCCTGGTGCATTAGCTGTGCGTTTCGGCTGCTGTGACATCGGGGACCTGGCCAACCCTGGAGGGACAGCTCCTCCCAGGGCTACTCAAAGAGCCCACCTCTGCCTGGCTGGTTAGCTCAGTTGTTTAGAGTGCAGCCTTATAACACCAGGGTCATGGGTTTGGATTCCGGTACCGCCCAGCTGTCAATAAATAAAATCTTCACTATAAAACACCAAGGCTCCAGCATTTTCATTTCAGAATATAAAGATGAAGTAGGGCTGGTTGGTTAGCTCACTTGAGAGAATGGTGTTGACAACACCAAGGTCAAGGGTTCAGATCCCCATACCAGCCAGCCTCCAAAAAATAAAATATAAAGATGGAGAAATGATCATGCCTAATGTTTAGGGAGCAATACCTAAAGGATGAGAATTCTGCATAGTGTTTTTTATATATCATGTTTTCCCTCAATGAATCCCCACAGTCCTAAGAGGTAGGGGCTATTTTTAACCCCCTTTTACAGATGAGAAGATTGAGGCTCAGAGAGGGAGAGTGACTTGCCCGAAGTCACACAGCCTAGTGAGTGGCAGAGTCAGAATTCAAACCCAGGTCTCACCAACTCCCAGGGCTGTGCTCTAACCATAACACCACATTCACTCAGCAAACTGACCCCTTCTGTGAGTGGACCTCGTGCAGAATTATCCCTTCCCGAGACGCCATCTCAGCCCCTGGGAATGGCATCTTTATAAATGAGATGAGTTTCAAAGTGAAATCACCAATGCTGGAGGACTTCATGAACTCATGGAAAGTGACATCAGGGAGCCATGCACCCCACCTGGCAGAACTGGGGTGCACATGAGATGTACACAGGGAGCCCAGGAAGTCGTGGGAAGAAATGGCAGCAGACGAGAAAGACCCTTGGGTAAACAGAAGATGCTATAAAATATTTCTGCACCAAGGTCAGGGGTTCAGATCCCCTCACTGCCAGCTGCCAATAAATAAATAAATAAACAAAATATTTCTGCCAAATTGATCCTTGTGATCAGACAGGAAGGATAAAACATGAAGCAAAGTGCATCTGGGTGTCTGGACAACTTCACCAGGACAGTTACCCCTCCAGAAACACAGACACATTGATTTAGGGGATGCTAAGAGCGAGTGCTTGGTGACAGCGATAATCTAAACTTCAGGGCAGAAAAAAAAGCAACTATTTCTATGATTTTGTTTCATGATGAGCAAATATTTTGGTCTCTGTTTGAAATGGATTTGCTTTTGTTGGTATACACCCCATGAGTTAGTAAGAACAGCTGGAGGGGGTGCAGAAACGTTGGCAAGGGCTTTCCACCTTTTGTCCCTTTGAAGTCACTCCCCAAATTGTCCCAGAAAGGACAGCAGTTTCCTGTCCCGCCACCAAGGCTACGGACTGGAAACTGTCCTCACACCCCATGGCATTAACCAGTGACTTCCCTCCTGGGATGCCCAAGTCCTAACTGGGCTAAACTTTATTTAAACTTCAGCATCCACTAATAAAGTTTGAGCCCTCTGGCAGTTTATCCACCTGCCAGAGGTCTCAAAAGCAAACAGGCTGCCAGCCAGGTGATCTTAGTCTGTGCGAAGTTCGGATGGTGATATTCCCCACCGCACTGGCTGGCGAGAGTGACACCAGCTCCACCCGCCCACCGCCTTCCTGCACCCACCTGCAGCTTTGCAGGCCTTGGTGCTGGAGTCCAGCTGGAAGCCCTCCTCACACTCGCACTTGAAGCCGCCCTCCAGGTTCACGCACAGCTGGCTGCAGGTGTCCGGGTCCTGACACTCGTCGATATCTGTGAGTGGGACCAAGAAAAAGGTTCGGGACATATTCCCCACAGTATGGAGCCGTGGGGCCCAGACCAAAACCCAGGGCTCGCCACAGCAGCAGGGGACAGCCCATCTGCCCTGGGGAACACAATCAAAGAAAGAGCCAAGTGTCATCCCCAGCGATGACCCTGACCTCACCATTCACCTCAGGGGCCCAGCCAAGACAGCAAAACTGCATCACACATGATTTCTTAATTATTAATCCCAAAAGGCAAGAACCTCCAAGAGACCCAGACCTTGTCTCAGGGTCGGCCTGTCCTAAATGTTCCTCATATGTGGCATCTCATTAAAACCTCCTGGTTAGGGCCGGCCCAGTGGCGCACTCAGTAGAGTGTGGCACTTGGGAGCGTGGCGGCGCTCCCGCCGAGGGTTCGGATCCCATATAGAGACCAGTCCGCTCACTGGTTGAGCGCGGTGTGGGCACGACACCGAGGGTTGCGATCCCGTTGCCGGTTGCAGTACGGGCGCAACACCGAGGGTTGCGATCCTGTTACCGGTCACGAAAAAAGACAAAAAGGGAAAAAAAAAACAAAAACAAAACTCCCGGTTAGCACAGTTGGTTGGACCGCAGTGCTGTAACACCAAGGTCAAGGGTTTGGCTTCCCATACTGGTCAGCTGCCAAAAGCAACACTCCTAACAGCCCGATGAGGTAGGGACTGTTTTCATGCCATTTAATAGATAGTGAAACTAAGGCATAGAGTTTGGCTTCCATGTGGGGAAAAGGCAGAGGAACCTCAGAGCCCAGCCCTGCTCGGGAATCACCTTTGCATTGTCGCTGATCCACCAGGCGGAAGCCACCAGGGCACAGGCACTCATGGCCGATCTTGAGGTCGTTGCAGATGTGGGAACACCCTCCGTTGTTGTCCAAGCACTCGTTGGTCCCTGCACCAGATGGGGGGGCACAGACCATCACTCTCAGGCCTCCAGCCATCCCTTCTCTGCCACCCTGTGCTATTTCACCATCTTTATCCCAATCTTGACAACGACTTAGAAGATGGTGCAGTAACACAGCCCATAAGAAGACTTACATAAAAATGTCACATGCTGCAACATGACAGCCTTGGGGACATTATGCTCGGTGAAATAAGCCAAGCACTAAGGGACAAATACTGTGATTCCATGTATAGGAGGTCCCTAGAGTCATCAGATCCACAGAGACAGAAAGTAGAACAGTGGGTGCCAGAGGCTGGGGGAGAGGGATGGGGAGTGAGTGTTTAATGGGGATAGAGTTTAAGTTTGGGAAGATGAGAAAGTTCTGGAGATGATGGTGGTGATGGTGGTATAATAATGTGAATGTGCTTATCAACACCGACCTGTGCGCTTAAAAATGGTTAAGATGGTAAGTTTTATGTTATATGTTTTTTACCACAATTAAAATATATACATATATATGTATGTGTATATATGTATACACACACACACAAAAAAAACAGCCACATATCACTTACTACAGTTAACGTGTATTAACTCACGTAATCCTCCCAACATGGGCTGGCCGGTTGGCTCAGTTGGTTAGAGCACTGCCTTGTTGTACCAAGGTCAAGGGTTCAAATCCCTGTATCGGCCAGCCACACACAAAAAAACAAACCCACCCAGCAACCCTAAAAGTAGCTGAAATACAGCTGGGGAAACTAAGGCATGGTCAAGTTAAGTGACTTCCTCAAGATCAACCCAGGGCATGTAGCTCCAGAATCTACGCTCCTGCTGTCTACCCAGGCCTGGGCCAAAGCTGGCCTGATGCCTACTGTTGTATATCCTGCAAGTTAAGAATGGTTTTTACATTTTTAAATAGTTGAAAAGAAAAATAAGAATCAAAATAAAAATATTTCATGACATGTAAGTTATATGAAAGTCAAACTTTTTTGGGATGGGTAAAATCCAAAACCTCTCAAGACAGGGGCTAGCCAATAGCTCGCGTGGTTAGAGCATGGTACTGATAACATGAAGGTCAAGGGTTTGGGTCCCTGTACTGTCTAGCCACCAAAAAAAAAGAAGAATTTGCCTATTTTAGAATTTGGTACTGATAACATGAAGGTCAAGGGTTTGGGTCCCTGTACTGTCTAGCCACCAAAAAAAAGAAGAATTTGCCTATTTTAGAATTCATTTTTTTTTTTTTAAAGATGACCGGTAAGGGGATCTTAACCCTTGACTTGGTGTTGTCAGCACCACGCTCAGCCAGTGAGCCAACAGGCCATCCGTATATGGGATCCGAACCCGGGGCCTCGGTGTTATCAGCACCGCACTCTCCCGAGTGAGCCACGGGCCGGCCCTAGAATTCATTTTTTTAGAAAGAATTCTAACAAAATATCTATTAATGGTCACCTCGGTGGGTCATAGACAGCTACTGAATACAAGCATCACATGGGTCAATTCCCATCAGCTTTAAGATAAGTGAGCAACTACTGGCCCATCTGACAGATGTGAAAATT